>NC_134508.1:46335804-46498304 GCF_027942865.1 Odontesthes bonariensis | reverse complement strand
ACGTCATAGGAATAAGCCACACCCACCAAACTCGGTGGGCATGTAGGTCCCCTCCCACAGTCTCTCTGTGCCAAGTTTGGTCTCCCTACCACTTATACTTGTTGAGTTATTTCGAGTGAGCAAATCCATTTTCTGGTTTTCATCCTATATCCTAACCCTAACCCTAACCCACTTATACTTGTTGAGTTATTTCGAGTGAGCAAATCCATTTTCTGGTTTTCATCCTATATCCTAACCCTACCCTAACCCTAACCCTAACCCTTACCCTAAAATTTTGGGAAATTGACCTAGTATTTTGTCAAAAATCATGTCTCCAAAATAGGTACCAAATGACTCCAAATGGCCTGAAACATGCTCCTAACAACTTTCCCCAGGGTCCGTTTTGGGTGTGGGACTTATGAACTTATTGCGAAAATCACGTTCCATTCATTTCAATGCGGAAATGGTTTTTGCCGATTATCTTGGGAACGGAATATCATAGAGACTCGGAGATGACTTCCGTCAGACATAATACGACCCTTGTGAACACGCTCGACTTGTCCCCGTGTCTCTACGACCTTCCGTTCCGGAGATATAAGCAAAACAAAGTTGTTTCCGGTCGTAGCTCCGCCCCCGTGGCTCCACCCCCCATGGTTCAAAGGTCAGTGGATAGCCCCTGTCCTGCTGAATCCGGGGATATGTGTCTCTGGTCTCTGCTACCTTCCTATCAGGACTTATGGCCATATGGCCTAATGGCAGGGGGGTGCCGTTCGGGGTTTTGTCCCCTTACCCTAACCCTACCCTAACCCCTAACCCTAACCCTAACCCCTAACCCCTAACCCTAACCCTAACCCCCTAACCCTAACCCTAACCCTAACCCTTTTTGCCCCTTATCCTAACCCTAACCCTAACCCTAACCCTTAACCCTTAACCCTAACCCTTTGTCCCCTAACCCTAACCCTTTGTCCCCTAACCCTAACCCTAACCCTTACCCTAACCCTAACCCCTAAATTTTGGGAAATTTACCAAGTATTTTGTCAAAAAATCATGTCTCCGAAATAGGTACCAATTGACTCCAAATGGCCTGAAACGTGCTCCTAACAACTTTCCCCATGGTCCTTTTTGGCTGTGGGACTTAGGAACTTATTGCGAAAATCGCGTTCCATTCATTTCAATGCGGAAACGGTTTTTGCCAATTATCTACGGAACGAATGGTCGTAGAGACTCGGAAGTGACTTCCGTCAGACATAATACGACCCTTGTGAACACGCCTGACTTGTCCCCATGTCTCTACGACCTTCCGTTCCTGAGATATAAGGAAAACAAAGTTGTTTCCGGTCGTAGCTCCGCCCCCGTGGCTCTGCCCCCAATGGTTCTTGTGTCAGTGGATAGCCCCTGTCCTGCTGAATCCGAGGATGTGTGTATCTTGTCTCTGTCACCTTCCTATCAGGAATCATTGCCTCTTAAGCTTATGCCGGGGTCCGGCATCCGGGGTTTTTGCCCCTTATCCTAACCCCTCCTGAAGTATGGCACCCTAATGGCAGCAGGGTGCCATTCGGGTTTTTTTCCCCTTACCCTAACAATGGGGACGGACATAGGGGAGTGCTTGTGTACGTTATACTTACCTGGAACCGGAAGAAAAGACCTGGAAAGGAGAAAACAAAGTTAAATTAAATTTGACATGCCTTGGTGGTCCCATGGACTCTGGGAATTGGGTCTAGTCAGCTGGTCTACTACTGCCGTACCAAACAGCAGTAGACCAGCTGGATACACCCAATCCCCAGAGTCCACAGGACCACCAGGTCACGACCAAAGAGTCCAAATAGTTGCACAATCACATGTGTGGGTTTCCCACACTCAGTCTCCGAAATACAGCATTGTCAGCCTTTCTTTCCCACGCCATACCCACTTACTGTACGAAAGTGCCATCGGACCTTATATGGATGGACAGATAAGGCCCTCAGCTATCCGTAGACGTTGGTTTCATGTCTCTAGCACATTCCTATCAAAAGATATGAACTTAACATACTAACAACATTCCACAGGCACGATTTTGGCAAAAAACTATTCCACCAAGTGCATTCCCATGCATGTCAGAGTCCTGTGTGTGTGTAAATGTGAGTGCGAGTGATGCATCTCTTCCAGTGAGGATCTTGGTGGAGAGCCTGCACAGGTGGAGCTCATTGCCTCATCAGGGTGCTGGGAATAAAGGAGCTGCAGAGCCTTCACTCAGTAACTCCACCGGCAGTCTCTCTGGCCGGCTGTTGTAGTTTCCCTGTTAAAAGTTATTGACTATAATCACTGTTTATGCTACTGAATCACAACTTTTTGGACAAAATAGCTTACAAACTTTCCACCAAATGCGGTCCCATGCATTTCCTATGGAAAATACATTTTATCATGAGTATTTTGTTAAAAAACCATGTCTCCAAAATAGGTACCAATCGACTCCAAATGGCCTGAAACGTGCTCCTAACAACATTCCCCAGGGTCGCTTTTGGCTGTGGGACTTATTGAAAAAAAATTAAAGCCACACTACGCTCATTTCAATGGGGAAACGGTTTATGTTGAATAACTCCCGAACGGAAGGTCCTAGAGATTTGGAAAGTTGATCCGTCCCACATAATTCGGCCATGGGCTTTCCAATGGTACCCCCCACGAGTCTCTACGACATTCACTTCCGGAGTTATGGGCCAATCAGTGACAAGAATGTTAAAACGTCTATATCTCCGGAACGGAAGGTCCAAAACCTTATTCATTGGTACTGTGAGATTCAGCGGGCCCTAAAATGGGGGGGTAGCCGAAGTTTCGATGCTGTGAATCACTGTTAAGGGTACTGAATCACCACGTCAAAGGTGGCGATCAGCGACTACATTTTGCGTCATAACTCCCGAACGAAAGCTCGTAGCGACTCGGTAATGACTTCCGTCAGACATAATTCGACCCTTCTGAACACGCCTGACTTGTCCCCAGGTCTCTACGACCTTCCGTTCAGGAGATATAGGCGTTTTAACGTGATTGGCTAATAACTCCGGACCGGAAGTTCCCACCCCTTATTCATTGGTACTGCTAGATAGAGCGTCCCCGAAAATGGGGGGGTAGCCAAAGTTTCGGAGCTATGAATCACTGTTAAGGGTTCCGAATTAGACCCTCTGAAGTGGCACTCTTGCCTTATCCTAACCCTAACCCTAACCCTACCCTCCTTACCCTCTAACCCTAACCCTAACCCTAACCCTGTTGGACTTGGTAAAAATTTTGGAAAATTGACCAAGTATTTTGTCAAAAATCATGTGTCCAAAATAGGTACCAAATGACTCCAAATGGCCTGAAACGTGCTCCTAACAACTTTCCCCAGGGTCCTTTTTGGCTGTGGGACTTAGTCAATTTTTGAGAAAATAGCGTTCCATTCATTTCAATGCGGAAACGGTTTTTGCCGATTATCTCCGGAACGAAAAGTCATAGAGACTCGGAGATGACTTCCGTCAGACATAATACGACCCTTGTGAACACGCTCGACTTGTCCCCGTGTCTCTACGACCTTCCGTTCCTGAGATATAAGCAAAACAAAGTTGTTTCCGGTCGTAGCTCCGCCCCCGTGGCTCCACCCCCCATGGTTCAAAGGTCAGTGGATAGCCCCTGTCCTGCTGAATCCGGGGATATGTGTCTCTGGTCTCTGCTACCTTCCTATCAGGACTTATGGCCATATGGCCTAATGGCAGGGGGGTGCCGTTCGGGGTTTTGTCCCCTTACCCTAACCCTAACCCTAACCCTAACCCCTAACCCTAACCCTAACCCTAACCCTAACCCTAACCCTAACCTCCAAGATAGATTACTTACACCTAACCCTAACCCTAACCCTAACCCTAACCCCTTACCCTAACCCTAACCCTAACCCTAACCCTAACCCCTAACCCCTAACCCTAACCCTTACCCTAACCCTAACCCTAACCCTAACCCCCTAACCCCAACCCCTAACCCTAACAATGCCTTACCCTAACCGGGAATAGGGGAGTGCTTGTGTACGTAATACTTACCTGGAACTAGGGTTTTTGACTGTGGGACTTGGTAAAAATTTTGGAAAATTGACCAAGTATTTTGTCAAAAATCATGTCTCCAAAATAGGTACCAAATGACTCCAAATGGCCCGAAACGTGCTCCTAACAACTTTCCCCAGGGTCCTTTTTGGCTGTGGGACTTAGGAACTTTTCGAGAAAATCGAGTTCCACTCATTTCAATGGCGAAACGGTTTTTGCCGATTATCTCGGGAACGGAATATCATAGAGACTCGGAGATGACTTCCGTCAGACATAATTCGACCCTTGTGAACACGCCTGACTTGTCCCCATGTCTCTACGACCTTCCGTTCCGGAGATATAAGGAAAACAAAGTTGTTTCCGGGCGTAGCTCCACCCCCTTGACTCCGCCCCCAATGGTTATTGTGTCAGTGGATAGCCCTTGTCCTGCTGAATCCGAGGATGTGTGTATCTTGTCTATGCCACCTTCCTATCAGGACTTATTGCCTCTTAAGCTTATGCCGGGGTTCGGCATCCGGGGTTTTCGCCCCTTATCCTAACCCTAACCCTAACCCTAACCCTAACCCTAACCCCCCCACCCTAACCCTAACCCTAACCCTAACCCTACCCTACCCTAACCCTAACCCTTACCCTAACCCTAACCCTTACCCTAACCCCCTAACCCTAACCCTAACCCTAACCCTAACCCTAACCCTACCCTTACCCTACCCTACCCTTACCCTAACCCTAACCCTTACCCTAACCCTAACCCTAACCCTAACCCTAACCCTAACCCTTACCCTAACCCTAACCCTCCTTCTCTAACCTTATCCCGAACCCTAAACTCAACCCAACCCTAACCCTAACCCTCACCCTAACCCCAACCCTAACCCTAACCATTCGATTTTCTTGCTTAACCCCAACTCCCTTCTTGCCTAAACCTAACCCCTTGATCTCCTTCTCTAACCTTGTCCCTAACCCTAACCTTAACCCAACTCTAACCCTAACCCTAACCCCAACCCTAACACCTAACCATTCGATTCTCCGGCCTAACCCCAACTCCCTTCTTGCCTAAACCTTACTTCTTGATCTCCTTCCCTAACCTTAACCCAACTCTAACCCCAACCCTTACCCTAACCCCAACCACTCGATTTTCCTGTCTAAACTCCCTCCTGCCTAAACCTAACTCCTTGATCTCCTTCTCTAACCTTATCCTGAACCCTAACCTTAACCCAACTCTAACCCTAACCCTAACCCCAACCCTAACCCTAACCATTCGATTCTCCTGCCTAAACCCAACTCCCTTCTTGCCTAAACCTAACCCCTTGATCTCCTTCTCTAACCTTATCCCTAACCCTAACCCAACTCTAACCCTAACCCTAACTCTCACCCTAAACCCTAACACCTAACCATTCGATTCTCCGGCCTAACCCCAACTCCCTTCTTGCCTAAACCTAACCCCTTGATCTCCTTCTCCAACTTTAACCCATCTCTAACCCCAACCCCTACCCTAACCCCAACCCTGACTCTAACCACTCGATTCTCCTGCCTAAACCCAACTCCCTTCTTGCCTAAACCTAACCCCATGGTCCCCTGGAATACCCTTAAACCACTCGGTTCTCTCATTTAAACCTAACCACTTAGCCTTCTTGCCTGACCCTAACCACTCTGTCGGCTTACCTGACCCTAGCCCCTCGCTGGAAAAACCTCTAAACCCCAACCCTACCTAATCCTAAACCCAACACTACCACAACAAACCCTAACCCCAACCAGATGGACCAATACCTAAGACCTAACCATCTGTAAACACACACCACTCCCGGTTAACCGGACCGACGCACTCCCTCACCCTTGATCCAATGAAATTTCATCTGGAACATCAGGAGCCACTCCAACTAACCCTAATCCGACTAGGGAGGAACTCGGACAAAGCTGGACACAACCATGGACCTATAGACGGACCCAACCCCACCATAATTCCAACCCACGATGAGAATTTAAGTTTCAGCCTCTCCCCCTCCCCACTCCTCCTTCATCCGGAGGTTGCTGGGGAGGATGAGAGGTGAGGTTATGCCTAATCAGGCATAATACAGGTTGTAAATGTAGTCACATTTCCCTGTATGCACAACCTCATTTCCACTGGCCTGTTACACCAGGGAACGTTTCACCTCAACCACGGAACGAACGCTTAGCCCCGTCCAGGTGTAACCTAACCACCTATAACACAGGTCCAACCCCGACCAACATCCGGATACCGCATCAACGGTCTCACCCACCCTGGATTGGTTAACACAGGATCTGGAGCATTGGGACCCACCCCCGACAAACAAAAAACTCGGTCAATAAGGACCCAACCATCGTATCAAGACCGACTCTAATTTTACACTTAGATGCTCAAGACAAAAGTCTATCCCCAGTCTCATGAAACAACTGGACTTACACTTGTCCCGAGACATCCTAATAAGACCTAGAACACGTCCACAAGCTACCATGCATATAATTCCAGACCGATTAAGAATAGACTCAGCCTTCAACCGGCAGCTCTCAACTAGGCGTCCATGACGTTCCAGTAACCCTTTGTAATCGAATATACACGGATAAGAGGAGTCCCGACAGAGATATGGTCTACTGTAGAAACTACGCCCCCTACTGATCGGACCTCGGTTCAAAGAGTCCCCAAAAGAGGGATACTCCCCCAAGGTACCAACCACACTCATAGATAACGTAAACAGGCAATAATTATAAAAACAGAGTTTTTACATGCTCCACCCCCAATTTAATTTTAAATTTTAATTTTTTTCAAACTTAAACTCCCCCTGGAGACAGGGAACCTCCTGGGCACCCGCTGTAACCAGAACAAACCAGACACGACCAACCATGGTGAAGATGGTATCTGGGTTTATAAGCCCCGCCCACTACCAACCAAAGTCCCGTTTGTGTTTGACGCCGGTCCCCCTGTGGACCGGACACACCCATAAGGTTCACAACAGCAGGCTTTTGTCTTGCAATGTTAAAAAACCTTTTTTATAAGCTCCGCCCACAAGTAATCGGATTTCGGCCTGGGTCACCTGAGGGGTCTAGAACCCCCTAAAAGATCCAATTAGAACTGATACAACCATAAATAAGTGGTTTTCTCATAGATTTAACACTGAAAATGCTCCGCCCCCACCCATTCAATTTGAGACTGAGTCCCCTCGATTTGAATTGTTCACCCGTACATACCAACCTAACTTGATATGGTTCAGTTACGGCTCGACTGGGACACTGTGATGTTAATCCATCACAGAGCCCCACACCCTGAACAATGGGTACCTGTTTGGATTGGCCGGGGTGGGACTAGTCCAGGTTGGGACCGACCATACCAGGGACCAAGCCAATCAGGCTTAGGTTCCTGAAGTGGACCGGTTGGGAGGGCTAAGCTCGGCGGGGCTCCTGGGTTTGGATTCCACCCCCGACCGACCGGCATTGGACTGGGACCCTTCGGGTCCGCCCTTCGCCTATCGCATTGGGTTCAGGAGTCCCCGGAGCCAGCCGTGCCCAAACAAGCCTCCAATCAGGAGCTAAAGCACTACCAATTCGAAAAAAGCAAAAACACCAAAAAATAAAATTACTTTTTACAACTCCGCCCCCGACCAATCAGAAGTGTGCAATGGTCCCACCGGGACCCACCCCTGACCTATTGGCCGAAGGCATAGATTCTCCTCCGAGAATCAGATCCAATCTAGGATCAATCGGACTCTCAATCGAGTCCGGGAGTATGCTTTTAACAACTCCGCCCTCGACCAATCAGAAGTGTGCAATGGTCCCACCAGGACCCACCCCTGACCTATTGGCCGAAGGCATAGACTCTCCTCGGAGAATCAGATCCAATCTAGGATCAATCGGACTCTCAATCGAGTCCGGGAGTATGCTTTTAACAACTCCGCCCTCGACCAATCAGAAGTGTGCAATGGTCCCACCAGGACCCACCCCTGACCTATTGGCCGAAGGCATAGACTCTCCTCGGAGAATCAGATCCAATCAAGGATCAATCAGACTCTTAATCGAGTCCGAGAATAGAGCAGGCTTGGAAACATCACTGGGGGATATTAAAGGTCGACATGAACAATTTGGATCGCGGCGCAACGGACCAGGATGCAATGCAGGGTTATGCAAATTGCTTCCTGGTTTGGTAAATGGACCAGGAATGCATTGCATAAAATATATAAAACTTAAATCTGTAATCACTCGTTCAATTATTATCGTGTTATTACATATTATATATCAAAACGATCGGCCGACTGTCACGGTCCTGATTATGTAGCCCGATTCTACACCAAACCAAGTAGGGGCTTTTAAGGGGTTCGCAACACCCCATACCGCGAGCGTTGTCACAAGTTTCGAGTATAAAGGGTCGAGGCCGAACCATGGTTCGTTGGATCTTGACGGCCGGTCAACTTACAAAGGTAAGATCCCTGCTCGAGGTTTCAGCAACATTTCCTGTAGTCGTGCGGTGTATGGGGCACAGGAAATTGAAAACTTGGTTTGCCTTTCCTGAGGTCGTGCGGTGTATGGGACACAGGAATTGGTTTTTTCAACAACACTTCATGGGGTTGTGCGGTGTATGGGACACATGAAGTGGTACTTAGGAATAGCCTTAGTTTACCTAGTTTTACTTACCTTAGCTTAACAGCATTTCCTGGAGTCGTGCGTTGTATGGGGCACAGGAAATTGCTTCTTGGGTTAGAATGGGAGTCTTGGGGGTTCCAGGAGGCAATGCTTGCGTGGCTGGCCTGGTTCCTTCCTTCTCCTGGGATGACTGGGAAGGCAACGCTCTGTCGTGGCTGGTCCTGGTCATTCCTGGGGGGGACTCTGTCTTAGCTGGGTGATGGGAGTCTTGGGGGTTCCAGGAGGCAATGCTTGCGTGGCTGGCCTGGTTCCTTCCTTCTCCTGGGATGACTGGGAAGGCAACGCTCTGTCGTGGCTGGTCCTGGTCATTCCTGGGGGGGACTCTTTCTTAGCTGGGCGGTGGGAGTCTTGGGGGTTCCAGGAGGCAATGCTTGCGTGGCTGGCCTGGTTCCTTCCTTCTCCTGGAGTGACTGGGAAGGCAGCGCTCTGTCGTGGCTGGTCCTGGTCGTTCCTGGGAGGGACTCCTTTTTAGCTGGGGATGCCTTAGGTGACCTGGGGAGGCAGCGCTCTGTCGCGGCTGGCTCCAGGCCCCCTTTAACCCTTGGGTGGGTCGGGAAGGCAACGCTCTGTCGTGGCTGGTCTTGGCTCTCCCTGTTGGGGGTATCTTTAATTTAGCACGGGAGTCTTGGGGGTTCCGGGGGGCTATGCTTATGGCGTGGCTTACCTGATTCCCCTGTCCCCTGGTTTATCTGGGGCGGCGGCGCTCCGGCGTGGCTGGTCCCGGTTATTCCAATTTGGGGAGGACTCTTGTCAACATAGCCGGTCGGGGTACCTTGGGGGACCTGGGGACAGGCCCCCCTTAACCCTTGGGTTGGCCGGGAAGGCGCAGCTCTGGCGGCGTTGGTACTGGCTCTCCCTGCTGGGGGCACCTTTGACTTAGCACGGGAGTCTTGGGGGTTCTGGGGGACTATGCTCGCATGGCTTACCTGGTTCCCCCTTTCCCCTGGGCTGCCTGGGATGGCGGTGCTCCGGCGCGGCTGGTCCCGGTCATTCCTGGGGGAGGATTCTCGTTAGCATAGCCGGTCGGGGTGCCATGGGGGACCTGAGTCCAGGCCCCCTTTAACCCTTGGGTTGGCCGGGAAGGCACCGCTCCGGCGGTGTTGGTACCGACTCTCCCTACTGGGGGTACCTTTGACTTAGCATAAGGGTCTGGGTGGTTCCAGGGAGGCAACGCTTCGACGTGGCTGGCCCTGGTCCCCCTTCTCCTGGGGTGGCTGGTGGGTCGCCGCCCCAACGGGGCAGGTGCTGGCCGCCCGCCCTGGGAGATACACCCTTACCAGACTGGGACAGATTAATGGGGTGGCTCCAGCTTATCCGGGGACGGGGGGAAGATGGCACTTCTTGCCTCCCTTTCCCCCTAGGTCAGGGCTAGTGAGAGTAGAACCACCTGTCCTACCCCCACGACGTGGGTAGGACCTTCAACTCTTCAGCCCTAATCGACTGGACCAGGGTAACCTTGCGGTGTTAACAAATGGTCCATGCAGGTTAGGGGGTAAGTATGCGGCCCCCCTGGGTTCCGACTCTAGGAACAGCACGCAGGGTGTGGTGGTCCGGAGCGGCAGGACCTTAATCGTGGCTCAGTCTTCTATGGGGGTTAGCCCCGCTCACGCAGCAGCACATGCCGCACCACACACGTCCAATCTGACCTCCTAAAAAAACTTGAATTGACAATTTTCTCCATTCTTACCCCTAAATTCTCCATCCACTAGTCCAGCTTAGGTGACTAGGCCGTGGATGCAACGGGACCTTAGTTCCTTCACCTTCCCATCCCCAACCGTTCGTCCCCTGGCCCAACTTAGGGGCTAGGCCGTGGATGCACCGGGACCTAGACTTCCCATCCCCTAGCCTAGCTCGAGTTGCTGGGCCATGGATGTAACATGACTTAGCAACTCGTCCAAGTAGTTTCAGCTGTTCACCGACCTGTACTAATACGGTGAAACTTACTCCAGAACTTACCCTTTAATTCTAAACAAGAGCATAGTTAGTACTTATCTCAGAACCTATTTCTTTAAACCTCAAAACCCCGCATTTACCTTCATAGCAGCCTTGATACTTAGCTCATTCCTAATACAGACCCTAGAAATATCACTTACCTTAGCTTCTCAACACTTACCTTTAAAATGTCCTCAAATAACTCAAAAAATTTCCCACCCTTAACCGATAACAACCCTAATGACAACCTTTGAAGGTTCAGGTTTTATTCGACTCATCATAGACCTAATACTTACCTCAATATTTGACTTTGACGGATTACTTACCGGAAGGTTACCTACTTCGGTCTCCAGTCCTCGATTTACGCCGTTTCGTTCTCGAAACCCACCTTCATTTCCTACTTTTCACACTTTCCTACTAAAGACTACTAGACCTACCGTTCTCCAACCAACTTCCAACAGGGATGACTCCAATTGGGTGAGGGACACACAGCGGGACATGATCCATCCCGTCTGGGCCTCCCTCGGGTGAGGGTGTATGGTGGTAATGGCCGAAACACCCGACGACCCCGAGGTCCACCACTGACGATGTGTCTCAAATTTTAGATTTAAACCACCTGACTAAGAACTCAACTTTTACATGAGATCTATCTCAAATCACAGAGGACTCTCCAAAACCAGACTGACACCTACCTTGACCTGTATGGTCGCCTCCAATTCCTCTTATTCTTTTATTCCCCCCAAAAAAAACGATAGTTTAGTCAAAAATAGGGGCCCCCCCCTGAAACACCGTGAAATATTCCGCCGTGGTCAGCCTCGGCTGCCGCGAAGAGTTTATCTCTGTTGCTCCGGTGTTTCTAGGCGGGGTCTCTCCATTAGTCATCAGTTCACCACTATTTCCCCTCTCCCCCTTCCTTATTTAGCAGTTATGAAGGGTGGGAGGCTAAGGTTTTGCCTAAATAGACAAAGTACAAGTTGAAAATGTAGTCACATTTCCTTGTACTCCCAACCTTACTTAAAAACGATTCTCGCTCTTCTTATTATTATTATTATTCTTCTTAATACCCCAAAAAAATTTTGGTCCTAAAGCCCAAAATAACTCACTCCGTATCGGACAACCATTTCGACTGGAAAAAATAAATAGAAACAAAGTTAGGCTGTCCTAGTGACAAGCGCCGACACGTGCTTTACCTTTTATTCCCCACACCAAATCACGAACAACGTCGGGAATAGATGACTCGGACCTAGACCTAACTCCTGAAACACCGTGAAATATCCTGCCGTGGTCAGCTTGGCTGCCGCGAAGAGTTAATCTCTGCTGCCCCGGTGTTCTCAGGAGGAATGGCTCCACAAATCATTAGATGACTCATACCTAGACCTAACCCCTGAAACACCGTAAAATATCACGCCGTGGTCAGCTTAGCTGCCGCAAAGGGTTGATCTCTGTTGCCCCGGTGTTTTCAGAAGGAATGGCTCCATAAACCATTAGATGACTCATACCTAGACCTAACCCCTGAAGCACCGTGAAACATCCCGCCGTGGTCAGCTCGGCTGCCACGAAGAGTTGATCTCTGTTGCCCCGGTGCTTTCAGGAGGAATGGCTCCACAAATCGTTAGATGACTCATACCTGGACCTAACCCCTGAAACACCGTGAAATATCCCGCCGTGGTCAGCTCGGCTGCCGCGAAGAGTTGATCTCTGTTGCTCCGGTGTTCTCAGGAGGAATGGTTCCACAAATCACTAGTTCACTCCATTCCCCCTCTCCCCCTTCCCACTTCCCTATTGGGTTGTTGCGAAGGGTATGAGGCCAAGGTTTTGCCTAATCAGGCAAAGTGCAAGTTGAAAATGTAGTCACATTTCCTTGTACTCCCAACCTTACCCACAACGTTTCTCGTTTGTATTCTTAAAAGCCAATAATTTAGTCCTACAACCTCAAAACCACTTGGTTCCGTATTGATGTAACAAATCGGACAACCGTTTCGACTCAAAAATGTAATGCAAAGCGATGAGAGGTTATCTGAGTGACAAGCGCCGGCCCGTGCCTTGCTTTTGGTTCCCTACACCAAACCGTGAACATCGTCAGATGACACGGGGGGAACCTCCAAGATAGATTACTTACACCTAACCCTAACCCCCTACCCTAACCCTAACCCTTACCCTAACCCTAACCCTAACCCACCAATTTCACAAATCCCAACTCTTAATAAACTCGTAAACTCCTAGTTAACCCTAGCCCTAACCCTAACCCTAACCCTTACCCTAACCCTAACCCTAACCCTAACCACATTAGAAAACATACGCTCAGTCCAAAAATCATACAAATTATTAATATTTTTTATTAATTTCCATCAATTTCACAAATCCCTACTCTTAATAAACTCATAAACTCCTCCTAGTTAACCCTAGCCCCAACCCTAACCCTAACCCTAACCACAATGACAAACATACGCTCAGTCCAAAAATCAACAAATTATGAATAATTTTTATTAATTTTCACCAACTTCACAAATTCACAACTATTAACAAACTCATAAACTCCTCTCAATTAACCCTAACCCCAACCCTAACCCTTACCCTAACCCTAACCCTAACCCTAACCACATTAGAAAACATACGCTCAGTCCAAAAATCATAAAAATTATTAATATTTTTTATTAATTTCCATCAATTTCACAAATCCCAACTCTTAATAAACTCATAAACTCCTCCTAGTTAACCCTAGCCCCAACCCTAACCCTAACCCTAACCACAATGACAAACATACGCTCAGTCCAAAAATCAACAAATTATGAATAATTTTTATTAATTTTCACCAACTTCACAAATCACAACTATTAATAAACTCATAAACTCCTCTCAATTAACCCTAACCCCTAACCAGGACACTAACCCTAACCCCACAGGACTATAAGCCTGACTTTGACCTGAACCCTAACCCCAACCACTCGGGGGGCGAACCCTAACCCTGACTAGGACCCCAATCTTAGACCCATAGGGGACACATATATGGATCTAGGAGAGTCTGACCATTCTATTTTGGAGCTCTTTTGAAACCCATATAATTTTCATGCAATTTCTTTATTTCATTTTTTATTTTCATTTTCTTTTTTTGTTTGTGTGGCACTTGGGGGGAGAAGGGACCCATGATTCGGGCCAGAGACGGACCGTGCACCCAAAATTCTGTCGCCTTCGGCGCCAGAATTTCTCATATTTTTATAATCCTAACCCTAACCCTTACCCTAACCCTAACCCTAATAACTTAATAAGTTGAAAATTAATATTTTTACATTAATCAAAAATAGTGCTTAAAACAATTCAATTGGATAAATATAATAATTGACGGGTTAAACCTCAGTTATTGTTTTAACACAATTAATGAGTTAATAATTGGAATTAAAATGCATAATAAATTAAAGGATAGTTCACTGAACACAAATGCAATTAAAATATATTTTTAATAAAATCCATACAGGGTGCAAAACAGGGGTTTAGAATTCATGTTATTCGTCCCTGTGTACGTCTGCAGCCTTTGCCCGCCCAAAATAAAGGGGCAGGCTATAAAAGGAGATCTCCTTCATTCTGCTTTGGTCCTTGAAGGGGAAACATCTCCCAGCCACAACAGAACAACAGGTAAGTTTAATTCAACTTTAAAAACCTTTAAAATTTTAATTTTATTTAACTCATACTGAACTTAATACTTACCTTAATACTTACCTTAACCGAATAAAAACCTTTATAATTTTAGTTTTATTTAACTCATAATAAACCTGATACTTACCTTACCGACTTCCAATAGGGATGACTAATTGGATGAGGGACACACAGCGGGACATGATCAATCCCGTCTGGGCCTCCCTCGGGCGAGGGTGTATGGTGGTAATGGCCGAAACACCCGACGACCCCGGGGTCCACCACTGATGATGTGTCTCAAATTTAGGTTTAAACTACCTGACTAGGGTCTCAAATTAGACATTAGATCTGTTGACCTGTCTCTAATTTTAGAGGACTCTCTGAAACCAGACTGACATGGTCGTCTCCAATTTTTATTCTTATTTATTATTCTTCTTGAGGTGTAATGCAAAGCGAGGAGAGGTTGTCTGGTTGACAAGCGCCGGCCACTGCCTTACCTTTGGTTCTCCACTCCAAACCGTGAGTATCGTTGGATGCCACGGGGGGAACTATCGAGACAGATTACTTACACCTAACCCTAACCCTAACCTGGGCCCTGCCCCTAACCCTAAGCCCCGCCCACCACCCAACCCTAATATAAGGAAACGGAAGGCTGTGAAAAGTAAAGGGGGTGCCTAAGCTAAATTAAAGCATTACGAACCCGACAATATGCTCGGAGAAAATAGGAAGGATTTCGAACACGACAATATGCTCGGAGAAAATAGGAAAAAGGGAACAGAACGCACCTAACACCTGAAGAAGACTAATATAAGTCGAAATATTGTGAAGGAGGTGTGAAGCTAAGCTAAATGAATGCTAAAAATAAACCTAATTCGAAGGACGTATGGGAAAAAGAAAGTTTTATTTTAGAACTGTTTTGTGAACCCAATTTTTTGTTTATAGGGACATTGTAGTGAAGGATGGGGGGGCTTGATGGCGCTCAGGGGGAAAGGGATCCATGATTCGGGCCAGGGACGGACCGTGCACCAAATTCCGTCGCCTTCGGCGCCGGAATTTAATTTATACTTACCTAACCACTCGGGGGGTGATACCCTAACCCTAACTAGGACCCTAACCCTAACCCCACAGGACTATAGCCTGACCCTGACCTGAACCCTAACCATCCGGGGGTATGAGTTGACTACTGAAGGCCTTATCATTCATTTTGGAGCACTTTTGAGACCCATATAATTTATATTTATTTATATATATTTTTTACTTTCATTTTCCTTTTCTTTGTGTGGCGCGTGGGGGGAAAGGGACCCAGGATTCGGGCCAGTGATGGACCGTGCATTCAATTCTGGCGCCGAAGGCGACAGAATTTCAATTTTCTTCTTCCCTAACCCCTAACCCTAACCCTAGCACTGTTAAGGGTACTGAATCACTACGTCAAAGGTGGCGCTCAGCGACTACATTTTGCGTCATAACTCCCGAACGAAATGTCGTAGAGACTCGGTAGAGCAGGCAAACTAGGCCCTGCATCCCATTACAGCCTGGTCCCCACCAACCTGCACAAATTGAGGTCCAGTGTCCAGACCCGCCTGCAGATCAGTACGACAGAGGAAACTTCTCCTCCACCGCCTGCACCAGAACCGCAGGTATGCACACCCACCAGACATCCCAACACACACAGGAAGCTGTATGAATGGAAGCTTCACATCAGAGAGAAATGGGTCATTATCGGAGACTCCAACGTTGCCAGAATGCCAGCCTTTGCACCCAACGATATCCAAATCGACAGCTTTCCAGGGGCTAAATGGTTACACGCGGAGGCTCTGCTTCAGAAAGCCACCTGCGACATCACACTGGAGGAGATCATCTTATCGTTTGCCCTAAACAACAGGTCACACAGGGACAAGAAAATTCCTGCTATTGGCACTAACAGTCTCTCGAGAAAAGTTTCCTGAGGCCCAGATCTTCATCCCGGTCATCAACTTCTCCCAGTCCCTTCCTCAGAAGGAGCGGGTCATCCTGCAACACATGAATGAGGTCATTACAGGTTTGAAAGAACAGATTCCTGAACTAGCTGCTAATTTTATCACTGAAAATGATAATGTTCACTGGTCTAGGAAAACAGCTATGTCCATGTTACAACACTGGAATGATTATATAAACTAAACATCCCCACAAGCCCGTTGCCACGGGAGGGGTTGAATGGTGTTATCAGTCTGTCCAAAAGGGTTATATTATCTGAAGCACAATTAACATTGTTCAATAGAGGGTTAAACTTTATCCCCACTAAAGGATACAATAAGAAGAAGTCACGGCTTCAAATTAAATAGGACATTCAACAGTATCATAGAAGGATTAAATTGGCAAAATGTTATAAAGATAAAAGACAATATGAACCCCAGCCTTTTACCTCAAAATCTGACTGGTCGCCCCCTGTTGGCCAACTTCCACCGCAGGTACTCACCATGATTAACTCATTGGCTGCCAGCCATTTTCAGTTCAGAGAGACCCATACTGCCAAGTGTTTTACAGTATTTTGACAGATTTTCCAAGACCCACAGAAAAGTGTGTCTTATGACTATGTACACACCAAAATTACCAAACGAAAGAGTAGACTCTCTTCTTTCATCAGGAAAAAAAAAATTTGTTTCTACCATTTTCAGTCCTTTAGTAATAGACAGTAGAACATAGGTTGGTTTCACCGAAAACAGCTGTTTGACCCAAAAAAACGGAGAAAACACTCTTCTTCTTTTTTTGTGCAAAGTGGCAGGTGAAAGCGATCCTGGATAAGTGCTGCACACGGCTTGCTTAAATAGACCCCAAGATCGATCATAGATTCACTGATTCACCATGGCAACAAGGGCGGCGTATTTCTCCCCAGCGGAGCAAAAATTATTAATGGAAACCTATGAAGAGGTGAAGGAGAAAATAAAACAAAAAGGAAATACTGCCACAGTTAAAAAACAAAGGGAGCAAGCGTGGCAAACCATTGCTGACCGCCTGAATGGGTAAGTAGTGCACAAATACACACTCACCACTCCACTGAAACTATCACAATTAGGCAGTTTACACTAACTACGGGGGACTCGGGGGATCCGAGACCCCCCCCCGAAAACATGATTTGGGAAATGTTGGGGGGTCTCTAAAATATTGGCAAAATATGATTTCCCCTGATGAGTTATGATTGCAGACGCGATGCGTGTGGAGGTGTGGAGCCTGTGTGCGTAATTGGCATAAAGCTGTGCTGTCCGCCGCGTATGATTCTGTATAGCTTCTCATGTGTTTTCGAGATCCGCGCTCTGAGTCAAGCGCAAGCAAGCAACCAAAATGGACATGGCAGCAACTTTTTATTAAGAATGTGCCTGCCCACACATTGCCTGTACTGTTTTAGCAGTGAAAAAAAAAACGCAATTAAAGGACTTGCAAGCATCTTCATCTCCTTCCCTGGGCATAGAAGACTCTGTGACATCAAGGAGGAGTTCAATAGAATTGCAGGTTACAGTTACAATGTTAACATTCAGAGTAAGATACTCATTGCATCGTATTACAGGTTTCCCCAATGTCATTGGTGCAGTGGACTGCACACACATCAAAATAAAATCCCCCTCAGGTGGCCATGAGGGGGATTTTGTGAACAGGAAAAACTTTCACAGCATCAATGTACAGGTGAACATGACTTTTGATAAAGTTGATTAATGAACACTGTACATTGCCTGTACTGTGCATTAATTGGTTTAACATCTTATCATTTCAGATGGTCTGCAATGCTAACTATTTGATCAGTAATGTTGTGGCAAAGTGGCCCGGCTCGGTCCACGACTCCCGAGTGTTTCGGAACTCAGAGATCTATCGGCGCCTATCACAAGGTGAGCCACAGAACCTCTATTGATAACCACTTTTAACATCATGGCTGTGTTAAGACTGTCACTACTTATGAGGTTGTGATGGTAACATTTTGTATTCACAGGTGAATTCCTGGGTGTATTGCTGGGTGACAGAGGGTATGCCTGCCAGCCTTTTCTGCTCACTCCATTTGCAGATCCTTTGGAGGCACAACTGGTATACAACCATGCCCATGCCAGAACAAGGGCCCGGATAGAAATGACATTTGGCCTACTGAAGGCACGTTTTCACTGTCTGAACCACCTGAGAGTCCTCCACAATGTGGCCTGCCTGAGAAAGGAGAGGGCCCCCAGAGTGCCAGCTCTCATAGACTGGGACATTCCTGCCATCTTCCCGGATGACGGCTGTGGTCGGCTGGTCAGAGACCAATATGTATAAATTATTTTAATTAATATGCATGTTGATATAAGTTGGTCCTGTAATGGCAGAGGACTTTTTGTTAGGTTTTTGTGCTGTATAGGCAAGGCAATTTTATTTGTATAGCCCATTTTTACAAACAGTTTGTCGCAAACTGCATGCTTTGATTCTGTGCTTTTTGTCTTGTCACTGTGTGACTTCAGTTTTGAAAGGAGCTGATGGTTTACTTGCTTTGATTCATCCTTATTCAATAAAGGAACATCATGGTACTCTCTAATTTGTATTTATATTTATATGGTGATGTGCTGTATGTGTAGTCTGTGGGAAACTAAATTATCTAGTGGTTCATCTAAAATCATCAGTTGTCTAAAATGATTGTAATTAATGATCACAAATGTTTCAATAATGATAGTGGGTATAGTTAAATGTTTTAACAATATGTTCTAGGCAGTGGAATAAATATTGGTTTCCAATTGTGGCGACCGCTGACTGAGATAAGGAATAGATCCTGGAACTTAGCCTGGTCTGGAGCAGGCTAGCTTCACAGAATAAATCTCCATGGTAACTTAGGTCTGAACATATCCCACTTCCCTTATCCTACTTTTGTACAACCGGATCACGGATAAGTTGATCCAGGATAGCCAACATATCCCGGCTTAATCCCTTATCCTAATTTTGTGCAATGGGCCCCAGGTTTTCTCCAGAAAGATTGCCAATTATCTATGTAGCCCACGTTGTTTGCTGGACACCATCTAGACAACCAGCGATTGAAGGAGGACATGTGACTAAACATGTCATCACTGGTCAGATTTGGCAGGTGTCCAGAGAAAACTACGGAGTCCCACATTGTTTTGGCATAATTACACACCGATGCAACATTAATTTTAGTGACCTCCGATTGGCGTAACCGGGTGTCATTAATGACGACGTGAATAACTATTTTACCGTATTTACGTTTATCCTTAGCTAGAAGTTTTAAATAGGATTCTATGTCGCCCGCTCTGGCCCCATGAATGCATTTGAATATGGCCGCTGGTGTCTAATGCCACGTTTCTGACTATAGAGCTGCCAATTACCAGGGTTTTGTCCTCAGCGGGTGTGTCGCTGAGTGGGGAAAATCTATTTGAAGCGTGGACAGGTCGATGGTGAACAACCGGCTTGACTTTAGGGCTATGCCTCCTCTTCTTGACAGCCACCCTGTAATCCCGGCTGCTGGGGTTCTGCTAGGGGGAGGCTAATGGAGCTAGCTGCGCTAGATGGCTCCACACTGGCTAAAGGGACCTGGCTCGCTATCGGTTGATTTTCAACAGTGCAGAGCCGAGCTTCCAATTCAGATAACCTCGCCTCCAAAACTACAAAAAGACTACATTTGTTACATGTACCATTATCGCTAAAGGAGGCAGAGGAGTAACTAAACATCTGACACACGGAGCAGGTGAAAGCAGGAGATGGAGGGAGAGAACTGGTAGCCATGCTAAGCTAACCAGACAGACATAAGAAAAGCTAAAAAGTGAGAATAAAGATTAAAGATCTGTAGGAGTGTGTTAGAACAGAACGGTAAGCTAAATAGTGAAATATGCAAAATTGTGTAAGGTATAGATAGAAATAAAGTGATTATCAGTTGTCCAAGAGGAGCAAGAAATTTCACAGTACACAAGCAAGGTAACAGGAAGTGATGCAATACGTCTTACCGCAAAGCAAAGCGTCACAGCAAAGCGTCCTCAGATCACTCGTGCACCAACATCAATGAAAACCATTGAAAAACTGAGTACTTTTAGTAAGCTGGCAATGAATGTCTAAAACATGTACATACCAGCTTGCAGACTTCATGTAACAGTCAGCTTCTTCTGCTTCAGGCTAAAAGAGAGAAGATTTACATGAGTTTTCCAGACATCACTCGACTCTTTAAATACTAAACGAAATGACAAAAACATCAATACTATTTCATTATTAGGCTGTGAAGGGAAAAAGACTCGAAAAAGCTGTTGACTAATGGTGTTTCCAGTAAGCGCTGCAAGACTTTGTGTAGGTCAGATCAGTTAGCCTACCATGTTTAGCTCTGCAACCAGACCAAAGATATTCTATTTATTAGTTTAGCGGCGGCTACATGGTAATATGAGAAGCTGTAATGTTTTTGGCATAAACTTAAAATGAACTTTTCACTTAATATTTGGCCTCGAAGTTAACAGCATGCCCAGACATAAACCAAGAGCACAAGTTCTGCAGCGGACCACTGTTTTCCTTGTGAAATTACCAGAAACATTTTTTTTTTACCGTGGGTTGTGAGTTTACCGTGGGAGTCCATGTGCCAAATTTAATTTGGTCCCAGAACACAGTAATGCCTTCTTCTGAGTCTCCTCGCTCTTTTCTCTCGTATACTTTCCGGGTCCAAAACGGATTGCAGTGCATACTCTAGGTTTCTACTGACTGCATCTCTCAGTCATCATCCGGTATCCCGGGGCCTCGTAGCTAGTCAACTATGTAGTTAATGATGACATCAGGCTCAGTTGAATTGCGCCTCCGATAAAGCTGAAGCCTTGCTAACCGTCTTCTCAGATGACGCACACTTATGTTCACATTATCTGTAATTCAATTCAATTATACTTTATTAATCCCCGAGGGGAAATTCCAGTTTCGGTCATGACAGACAGCAACACAGAAACAAACAGGGAGAGAGAGTGTGACCAGGCAACGCAGCCCGCTTTGCAGGCGCCGCCAGATAAGAAGGAAGGGGAACAACATCGGGTGAGGGGAGGGAAAAAAATCATACTTCACACTGTACCCTTATTAGGATACGGTCTGAGATCTCAAAAAAACCTCAGCACAGAAAAGCATCACATACACAAAACAACACCTTAAGCAATGGGACAGTGAAGAGGTGAGGAATTGCATGTGTTATAAATGAGCATGTATGTGTATGCGTGTGTGTTTGTTAAATAATTCTGCACAGAATGTTGGATCAGGCAATTGTCCTTGACAAGTTGGAATATGTCAGCCAGTTCCACAACAAATCTCACAGGAGTGCAGGAAGGGAGGGGGAGCACATGGGAAAGAGCATCATGTTATCATAACAAACGTGGACAATGATTATGCAGCTGGCCACAAGGCCAGTGTGGGGTGCCGGATTGGAATAACAATTAATTTAGGTCAGACAGACAACTGATTGCGCTTTCTGTCTTTTTGTCCATTGCTGGTATCTCATGGCGAAGTCCCGAATTCAGCCGAATTGTGGAATGTGGACCCTTTCCACCCGGTCCAAGCGATCAATCAACCATTCTCCCAGGTCAATCCACTTCTCTTCTGAGTCCAGGAATCTCAGCCAGCCTGCGAACCTGCGCAAGGATCGCATCCAGCTTCCGACCCTGCTCACGTAGCATCTCAGTCTGAGCGTTGATTGCTCTTGTAACCCCATCGAATGCTTTCCACGATCTCTTAATTTCACAAAATACCAGGTATCCTCCAACTCCAAACAGCAGGAACCCGAGAATCATAAATCCAAATATGTAGACGTCTTCCGCGTCCTCGACAGCCAGCATCGCTAAACACACGGTGCGCCACTTCCCCCATGCATCCTCCATGTATCCAGCGAAGAAAGTCCCGTCGGGGCAAGAGGCTTGTCCTTTCGCCATCTTCGCGGTTGAGAAAATTTGATCAATAGCATTGAGACCCCAGCTGACTAAATCCATCTTATTTGACTTCGTCTGATATGTAAAAAGATGCTCAAAAGACACAGACACAGACAGGCTGAGCAGGGCAAAAAAAGGGAGGGAGGAGCAGAGAGAAATGCGACCTCTTCCACCGAGAGCCAAGACAAGAATAATAGCAAGGTATAAAGCTATTTCAGCCTGTGTCAAGCCTTGATTGAAGAGATATGTGATGCAATGATCGATGTTCTCCTGCTCCTCTGACATTGCTACACAAAATTATGTTTCCTGTAATGATTTAATAGACCAGACTATCGTTTTGTTTTCTCAAGATCTCAAATTAATTATCTCGTTGTCACGGGAAAACGGAGGAAAAATATCTAATTTTCACGAGAAAACGGGTGGAATAAAATGAAAGTATGTATGACCCTTTAGGCAAGGCAAGGCAAGCAAGGCTATTTTATTTGTAGAGCACAATTCGTACACAAGGCAATTCAAAGTGCTTTACAGCTACATAAAATCACAAGAAGGCAATAAAATCATTAAAAAAAAAAAAACATAAAAAATAATCATTAATTAATTAATTTAAAAGTGAAGAGTGCAGATAAAATACTTTCAGGTGTCACATGCACAGCTAAATAGAACTGTTTTCAGCCTGGATTTAAACATTGTCAGAGTTGAGGCCTGTCTCACATCTTCTGGAAGACTGTTCCAGATGTTAGGGGCATAAAACTGAAACGCAGCCTCACCTTGTTTAGTCCTGACTCTGGGCCCCAGCAGGAGACCCCTCCCTGAGGTTCTCAGAGTCCCAGTTGGTTCATGTGGCTCTAACATGTCAGAGATGTACTTTGGCGCTTGACCATGAAGAGACTTGTACCCGAGCAGAGCTGTTTTAAAGTCTATTCTCTGAGCGACAGGAAGCCAGTGCAGAGACCTGAGCACTGAACTAATATGGTCGTATTTCCTGGTTCTGGTCAGGACTCGAGCAGCAGCGTTCTGGATGTACTGCAGCTGTCTTACAGCCCGTTTAGAGCCCAGAGAGCAGGCCGTTACAGCAGTCTAACCTGCTGGAGACAAACGCATGGATCAGTCTCTCTAAGTCTGCTTTAGACACTATTCCTTTGATTCTGGCAATGTTTTTTAGATAGTAAAAAGCTGCTGATGTTACTGATTTAACGTGGCTGTTAAAGTTCAGGTCTGAGTCCAATATTACCCCGAGATTTCTAACTTGATAATTAGGTTTTAGAGAGAGAGTCTCAAGGTGACTGATAACACTTTCTCTTTGTTTCTGTGGGCCACAGACAATGATTTCAGTTTTGTCTGAGTTTAGCTGGAGAAAATAGTTTTGCATCCACACACTGATCTGTTCCATGCAGTGACACAATGTATCTACAGGCCCGTGTTCTCCTGCCGTCAGTGACACGTAGATCTGAGTGTCATCTGCATAATTGTGGTAGGACACATTATAGCTGCGTATTAGCTGGCCTAGTGGAAGCATGTATAGATTGAACAATACGGGTCCCAGGATTGACCCCTGGGGAACCCCACAGGTCATAGCCATTTGGTCCGAGACACAGTTACCGATTTCAAAAAAATATTTCCTGTCCTCCAGATATGACTTGAACCAGTTTAAAGCACGAGCAGAGATTCCCACCCAGTCTTCTAACCTCTGTAATAAGATCGCATGGTCAACTGTGTCAAAGGCAGCACTCAGGTCCAGCAGAACTAAGACTGTGACTCTACTTGCATCTGTGTTCAGGCGGATGCCATTTGTCACCTTCATCAGAGCTGTCTCAGTGCTGTGGTGGGGCCTAAAGCCTGATTGGAAAGTATCAAAAGCATTGTTAGACAGGAGAAAGTCACTAAGCTGTTGGTATACAACTTTTTCTAGGACTTTTCCTAAGAATGGCAGGTTTGATATGGGCCAGTAGTTGTTCAGTACTGTGGCATCAGGCTGCTCTTCTTTAGAAGGGGGTTAATGACAGCGGTTTTTAAGGCCTTTGGAAATGTTCCAGTCTGGAGTGAGATGTTGACTAGATGAGCGAGTTGTGGTAACAAACTGCTCAGCACAGACTTTAGGAATCTAGTGGGCAACCAGAGGCGCACCTTGTCAACAGGCAAGGCAGGCAACTGCTTGGAGCCCCGAGCCACTAGGGGGCCCCCGAGAGCTGAGGTGCATTCAATCAAATATTTATATTTATAAACTGTCTCAAACAGTGGCGAACGTTCGTGGTGAACATGTTTTCTTTGAACAGTTAAATTTAAATGATTTAGTCAAAGATTGTCTAGTTAACATGCCATTCTATAATTCCATAATTGCATTGTTGACTTCGTCAAACTCACGTCAAGTTCCACTGTAGGCTATGTTCGCGGAGAACTAGCCCCTCAGAGTGTTTGCGATTGTTGGCAACGTTCGCCGGAAAGTCAAGGCTAGTGGAAAATAAAAACCATTTGATTTTTCTTGCTTGGGGCCCCCACAGACTCTAGTATCGCCACTGTGGGCAACTCATCAAGGCAGCAAGTTGATGAACTCAGACTGCAGATGGTCTCTGACTGTTTTGTCAGTAACAGGTGTGAAATGTGTCAGCTCTAGGTGTCTAGCTGGCTGCAGAGTAGTTATTTGTGTTGTGTAAATTATTGCATTTTTAATGCCTTGACCTTTGTCATTAAAGAATATTGCAAAGTCATTACACTTGGATGTAGAAATGAGTTCTAAAGGCAGTGAAACTGGAGGGTTTGTTAATCTGTTTACTGTAGCAAACAGGACACGAGAGTTGTTACTGCAGTTTTTGATGATTTCAGAAAAATAACTCTCCCTCGTTCTACGCAAAATCTGGTTGAACACACATGGCTTTTCTTTGTAAGTCTCATAATGAACCTGGAGCTTTGACTTGCGCCATTTCCGTTCGGCTCTCCGGCACTCCCTTTTCTGTGCCCTGACCGACTCTTCTTTCCTCCATGGCGCCCTTTGCTTACTTTTAACCATTCTGACCTTGACAGGAGCAATGGTATCCAAAACATTTAAGAGACTTGATGTGTAGGAGTTCAACAGATCATCAACATCAGAACACAGGGTGTTCTCAAACCTAATCATTTCCATAAACTGTGTCCCTGTTCTGTCATTCATGAGTCTTCCCCGAACAACTGCAGACCCAGCTGCTGGTTTGGGTGTAACAGACAGGTCGAAGAAAACACAGAAATGATCAGATAAAGCAACATCGACGACATCCACGTTTGAAATAACAACACCCTTGAAATGAGCACATCTAGAGTGTGCCCTCTGTTGTGGGTGGGCTCAGTCACATGCTGAGTTAGACCAAACATTTCAAGGACAGCAGTGAGCTCTTTAGCTTCCTTGTTATGGGCTACATCCACATGCACATTCAAGTCCCCTGTTATGACTAAACAGTCAAAAGCAGTGCACACAATTGAAAGTAGTTCAGTAAAATCATCAATAAAACAATTCTGTGGTGGTTTGTAAATGGTGATCTAAAGTATGGAAGATTGTTTTATCTCCATCTCCACATACTCAAATGATGAAAAAACCCCAAATGACAACTTGTGGATGGGTATATTGTCCCTGAACATGGCACAAACACCCCCACCCCTCTGGTTTTCTCGTGTTTCAGACACAAAATTGAAGTAAGGTGGACTAGACTCAATCAGGACTGCATTTGCTGTGTTTTTGTCGAGCCATGTCTCATTTAAAAACATAAAATCAAGATTGTGAGAGGAAATAAAAATATTTATCAGGAATGATTTGTTACTTAAAGATCTGACATTGAGTACTGCGTGTTTGAGATTAGTTATAGTTGACCTGGACGCTGTGTTCTTGCAAAGGATATGGATAAGATTTCTCTGATTGGACAGTCTGATTGTCCCTCTCTTCACTCCATCCTGGAACCTCTGGTTGGGCTTCCGTACTTACTGACATGTGCCTTATCTCACAAGAATTTTCAGAGTTCACTTCATACTAAATAACTTGCTTTATATGCTATGTGTCAGTTGCCAAGTTGAATGCAAAACCCTCCCTTCAAAGTCAACAAGCAGGTTGGCTTCAGCTGAGCTGCAGTTTTCAGTTTGCATTACTGTGTGACATAAGTTGAGCCACAAGGTGGCATGACGGTTATCTAAGCAGGGTTAAGGCATGGTTTGTATCGGCCTTTCTAACCAAACCTGGCACAGAGACTGAAATCAGACGTAAATTGAATTACAAACTGTGTAAGTCACATTCCCAGGATCAACAGTGCAGAGCTAAACACACAAGCTGAACTCATTCAGCAAACACAAAGTGTCAGCATTGACTTTTTCTTGGCATGAGAAGATGGAGTGTTTTTTTAATCAATACAGACACTATCTGTATCTCTATGCCCAGCTTTCACTCTCTGTGCAGGTGTGGGTGTGTTTGTTTTCTTCCTTTAGAACTTTCTTGAACATTTTGTATGTCTAGGTAAATAATTTTGCAAAAATGAGGAAACTATTCTCCCTCACTGTAATAATTAACTGAATAGAGTAAAAAAAAGCCTGGCTAAAGTTGATTTATCACTCTTGATTAGACTTATCTGTTAAAACTGATAAACCTGTCCACAGTTGTCTGTTAGTTGTCGTCATACAGTCTATTCTTAGATATTGTGACAATCTGCGAACTTCATGTTTATGCCCTCTCTCTCTTTCTCTCTCGATACAAAACACACACACAATTGTATTAGGAAATATAATAGAAATTAAAATCCTTTTTCTTTTCCTCTTTATTGTTTAAATAAAATTGAATGTTCAAAGTGTACAACAGCTTTTAAAAAAGTAAATAACACTAAAATGCATGTCTGAAAAAATGTTGTCACTGTATGTATCTGTACTTGGTGAATGTCCTTCAACACATTATAAGCACTGCTATCTAAACTTGATTTGAACAATTCTAGTCAGGCAAATCAAATGTATAAAAAATAATTTTAGCACACTGTAACAAGAAATATAATCTGCTCTCGGGTAATGGTGTTCAAGAGACAAGGGGAAAAGCTTAGACAGAAAAGCAGGACAGACTTGTTTTGTTAATCAAGTTCTCAGGAAAGCGGAGGAGGGATGGAGGTGTGGCCACATTCAGGTGGAATTCCCCTGAATTTACCTGAGTCCATCCCCCACTCCCTCACAAGTGTATAAAGCTCTACAGGTATCCAAATGCAGCTGAAGGTGCATCTTTGTCGCAACGAAAGGGACTTAACAAAGAACAGACTGAGGAACACAAATCCAAAAGAAATCATACCACCTCGCTGGGTTGTCGCTGAGTATCATTATTTTGCATCACATTAGGGCTCGTGCTGGAATCAGGTAAATTTCCTCTGTTATTTTTTGAGTCAAATGTTACTGATCACGTCACAAATATTATTTTTGATTATGTTACAACATACAAATCTTATTAAATCAACTCTTATTTGCTTATTTAAAATTACTGAAGTGTAAACAAAAATCCACCTCTCTTCTACCACTCAGTGCCTCCATGTCGTCCCCGTGCCTTAGCAGCGTTCTGACTCATGCCAACCTCACGATGTACCAGACCGGCTTGCCTGATGTCCTGCTGCAGCAGCATAGTGTGCTTCCCAGTATTAATACCTTGCAGAACAGCCTTCAAGCCTACATCTCTGACTCAAGTGGTGAGAGGATCCTCTGCTGTGACACCGCTGTACAATTAATTTTTTGTACATGTGATATGTCACACCAAAGAAATACTAAATGTTTAGTTCCTGGGTTGTGTTCCTTACAGTGCATCTTTCATGCAGAATGAGCAAAAGACTGAAAACACTTTAAAAGTGATATTTTTTTTCAAACTTTAGCCCGCCAGACCATGAGCTCACTTTGACCTCATTCAGACACAGACAGCTCAATGATTTACTAGGTAGCCAATGTTTAACTAAGCACAACAGTCAAGTATAATGCTGTGAGCTCCTTGTTGTCAGGCTATGTTTGCTTTATCTGTCTGAACTAATCTGACCTCCAAACCAGGTGATGATTGAGATTTGTATGCCAGCATGTAGTATGTAGACATGTTGGACATCATTCCACAAGAAGTGTTTCAATTACATTATTTGTGTGGTTTACAGAAAGAGATAAACATAAATCAATTGAATATAGTTAGATGCATGGACACAGATGAGGGTTTGGATGATGACTTTTTGCTTCTTCTAGCTGCTCAAGCTCAGAGCAATTAGAGTATAGAATAACTGTAACCTAAACACAATCAGCACAGAATAACAAGTCATTACTGGCTCTCACTCTTCAGGCCAGTGGTACAGGCAGATCAGCCCTCACGACTGGACAGAAGATCATGTTTTGGAGTGGATCAGTGACCAAGTAGAGAGAACCAAGTTTGATGCAAGCACCCTGACTCTGGCGAACTGTGCAATAGATGGCCCTGCCCTTTGCCACACCAGCCAGGAAGAGATGATTGGAGTCTTTGGCCCAGAGCTTGGCCAACACCTCCACCAGAGCTTGCAGGAACTCAAAACCAAATATGGTAAACTGCATCTGTAATCTAGTAGTTTTGAATTGAATGTCACAGATACAATTTGTCTGTAAGTAGATATTACCTTTTCTTTCTTTCTTGGGTTTCAATCTAAAACTGTCAGACTCTGTGATCTTATTGTGTTTAATGTCCAGTGTAACTTTTGTCAGATATATGTTGATAAACCCAAAAGTGTTACAATCTGAGATTTCAAATTATTTGTAAGATCCATGGAGAGTGGTTTCATTCTATAATCTTTCCAGGAGGGAAAATTATGTTCCAACTTCTCTTTTAAATTAACTTTTTAATTGTATCAATATATTCATTTAATTTTCTTTGGTTAATTATTAGCTGTGTATTTTTTCTTTCTTTTTTTTCTAGAGCTGCAGAGTCTATCAGGACCAGAACTGAATGAAACATGTCTGCTCCTGGACAACTTCTTGGACAACCTGAGCTTCCCTTTGCTCAGCACAATCAGAATTGGTCAAGGTACATTTTAAATTATGATGCAACATACAAGTATAACAGGTAGGTTGTGTGGATAACAATAGGATAATGCCTCTACTCACTACCTACAGCTGATGAAGCAGTTAACAAGAAAGAATTTGACTACCGGGACGATTATGATCTGACAAGTCTGACGATGGAGTCCATAACACCTCTGGAGGACACAGAGAACCTGTCTGATAATCAGTCTGACAGTGAATACAGTGAGTGTCATACCACATTTTCTTGTTATTATAATCTTATTTAAGTCTTCTTGAGAGTTTCTTCAGTTTTATACGAATTTTGTTGCTTACATGTGAAACCTATCTTTACTATGTTCAGGTGGCAGGTTTGTCTTTCTTAGCTCACCAGAGTCTGGCAGCAGCGAATCAGATCCAGAGTTCTCATACCCTCTAATCTCAAGTGAGTAAACAGAGAAATTAATTGTTGTAAAGATCTTTGTACTCCCTTCTCAACAGACTCATAATTAAAGTGTTTTGTGTTGCCAGAGGTGCACATCAAAAAAGAAGAAGTAGAATCTCGACTTAAGCGACCAAGGGGACGACCTCCTAAACTCAGCAGAGAACAAAGCAGCATATACGACAATCCAAAGAAAAACAAACATGGTAAACATCAAGTAAAACACTGCTTAACAGACATTTATACCTGCACACCACCGAAATGTTTTAAAGGTTGTACTTTGCATAATCTTTGCATCTTTTTCGAGCCATGGATGCAGAACGGTTTGCCTTTTGTTCATGCAAATACACTCATGTACATGCACACATTTAGCCTATTGTTCACCACTATCTGCAGCACCTCGTGGCACCCACTTGTGGGAGTTCATCAGGGATATTCTGATACACCCAGAGAAGAATCAGGGTCTGATGAAGTGGGAGGACCGTCGGGAGGGCGTGTTCAAGTTCCTCAAGTCTGAGGCTGTGGCTCAGATGTGGGGCCAGAAGAAGAAGAACAGCAGCATGACATATGAGAAGCTTAGCCGTGCTATGAGGTGAGTTCATGCAGCAGCAAACAGAAAAAATGTACATGTAAAAATTGCAGCTTTTCTTCAGCTCTCATCTGAAACTGCCTGAATCTCACATAAGTCTGCTTTTATAGAGAAGTGGTCCGGAGTTCATTGGGGCAAGGGATAATACACAAGAGATATGTTCAGTTCTCCAAATATGCTTTTATGAACTTGAACACCTGACACAACTTAACTTTACACATACATTTGTAATGTAAGCTTCTTGCTCCACATTTAAGCCATAGACACTGGTGAGTCACAGTGATCACATTATATCATTACTGCTGTCATGGAGCCGGCTCAGTGGACAAAGCTCCTGAAATGAGACATACTTCCTATGAGAAGCAGACTGACCCGAACATATTGAATATTGAAGTTCTCTTTCACTTACCAGTGAAATCATGTTATGCAAGGCACTGTCAGGTGCTTCTCATATTTTCTCTCACTAACAGTGGCTTTAAACCTCTACCAAATGATGCTGATGATGATCTCTTTTTGCAGGTATTACTATAAGCGGGAAATTCTCGAGCGAGTTGATGGCCGAAGACTTGTGTACAAATTTGGGAAGAACTCCAGTGGTTGGAAGGTTGATGAGATTGGCATGGCCATGTGAGCCATCCGTCATCAAACAAGTTTAAACCAAAAAGATAATCAAGCAGTGATTCAGGAACGAGAAAAACCTGTGTAGTATGTCTGGGGGAAAAAAACTTACCACCCCAAAAGTTTAAGACACAGACTTCCTCTAAGAGGGAAGGTGTTGCAGAAAATGTAAGCCATTGTGTTTGGCTCTAGTAGGTTTTATGAACCAATTTTAATGTTTTATGTTTCATTTTTTTCATTCTACAGAATTCAGTCTGTGGCTTGTATTTAAGTTTCTTTATTGATGAAGGACTAAGTCATTATCATCATAGTGTCTATGATGTTTGTTTGGTTTGTGGGATGAAATTCTCTTTTTCTTTATTTCCCATGTCTGTCTTACTGCCATATCAAAATAACTAAGCTGTGGATCCATATGTTGGAACGTGTTTGGGAAACACAATGCAAAGACAGAACAGAGGGAAATAAATGTAGATGATGTTACTATACACTAACAGTAAAAATATACACAACATATGTATTTGTATGAGTTATTATAAAATATGTTCATACAATGTTTGAGCAAAGAGTAATTGACCAATTACAACAGATTACTTTTTGGGAGGTCTTTGTTTTTATATGATTAATCAATTTGTTATTCATCTATAACTGAACAGATAATTTGTGTGGAGTAAATCTCATAATGTAGGACATTTGTTAAATAATGGCATATCATTTTAAAAGATTTTTTATTATAAATAAATCAGACAATGCCTTAACTAAGTAGTTTGCGACTTTTTGACATATATTTTGTGAATTTAGGGCTATGCAATAGTTTACTTTGTCCATAAGTATTTTTAAAGTTGAACTTTTTTGCTCTTTGGGCTTTTTCCTTTAGAACACTCATTTTGAAATAAAAACAATGGATTCATCATTACTGAGGAGTTTATGCTTAGAATGTACCCTTCCACAGACAAGAGCTGAAGGAGGCCCATGAAATGAGAATCAAAGTGTCAGCTGGTGTGTAGGAGTCACTTTTTTTGTGTGTAGACTCACCAAAATGCTAATTATTAAAAAATGATTTTGTGATTTTATACATCAAGTGTGGAATGTGTATGACTGAATTCAAGATTAAGGGGAAATTCACAAACATACTCTGCTTCAATAGTGGCATGTCAAAGCTCCTCATAAGTGACAAACTTTACTTAGACTTTGTATATTCAAGGTTAGTGTTCTTTGCCACCATTCTCACAATACCAGATGAGGGAATATTTTATGGAAGAATGACACCCCATCCCTCCAATAAAGTTACACGTACTTGGAGAATAAATGTCCAAGCAACTTTCTCCACGCTTCTTGCTTTTATTTTTCATCTCTTTCCTTTTCAAATGTCATGTGCTTAAAGTTTATGTTGACATGTTTTTGTCCGTTATACCTGTATAGGAAAAATAAAGGTAGAGACAGAAAACATACAATGCAATTAAACTGGAGATGGAATAGAAAAATACTTTATTCATCCCCAAGTGGGGAAAATTAAAAAAGGTTCAGATACTGCAGTTGTACGGTACATTAACCTTGGGTTTAACTTTTTCAATGGTAATACAAGTTACTCCACATTTCCTCAACACTAACAAAGTGCTTTGGGTTGTCTAAACATAAGTCTGGCACAACTTTAAAATTATTCCAGAATAATGCTTTTCTGGAATGTAATTATACTTATGGGAGGTGAACATAAACTGATAATAATGGGAAAACTACTTTTACACTGTCATAGAGATTTTAACATTCCATTTATTTCAAACTCAGTCTGATGAAACCACTTTTTCATTTTCTCCCCTGTCTATGATCTTCAGACTAAAAATTAGAACAGTACATTTTTGAAAACATTCTAAAATCAGTTAACAGGCTGACTACTTAATTCCACCAATTAAGTTCTGTAGGCTCATTCTGCATTTAAGAATGATTAAATGCATTCAATATTCAATTTAGGGAAGTGAAAATGCTTCAAACAAAACAGTATAGATTACAACAACAGAACATGGAAAGAAAATAAAATCAAAGCTACAAAGAGGATATTTAAAAGTTACTGACACCAAGAAAGTTATTTAAAAATTTTTAACCATCGGACTGACTAACTATCACAGGGATGGCCGACCAGTCAGACTAAGAGCCGCATTTTTTACTGTGTTATCACAAAGAGCCTCATCATACACATGGGCAGAGTGCAACTGTGATTCAATAGCCGTGTTAATGTCCGATATTCTGTGATTCAGCAGTGTGGCAGGACAGTTGGACGTCTGATACCATTCGTTTTAGTTTGTCGTTTTCAGGAGACAAGATTTCAACAACGTCACTGAGGCATTTTTTAACGAAGTCCCCTTCATTGTATGGCTTTTTAGCCCGTGCAATATTCCAAGCCAGTTGATAAGATGCAAGCGTCACGGTCTCTGAGTGCTTCGTAAGTTTTTGGAAAACCTGAACCTGCTTTTCTGCTCGACTTTTCAAAGTGAACAACTTCTGCTTGCGAAATTCAGTCCCTTTTGGAAATTCCTGATCAATGATAGCATGGAGTGAGCTGAAGTGGCGCCGAAGATCTGAAGCTTTGAAATGTGCTAATGACGCCTGACATATAAGGCAGAATGGATTGCCATTACTGTAAGCAACTCTTAAAAAGGGATTTAATAACCGATTATTGCTGCCTGTATGCTTTTATTTGTTGTTTCCGCTTTTACGATTACATGCTTTTATTTTGGTACTCCTGGTCGGAAGTAGAGGTGCATCTAACAGCGAACAAAGAAATTGACTTCGGAAGGAGCAGATGATTAAAAGTGTCAGAGATCAACATAGCTGTGCAATCTAAGGTTTTTCCCATATGTGTGTGTTAAGCACCTGGCTAGAATTGGGAACAAGGTATGTTGTAGAAATATGTTTTATGTGGAGTTATGTGTGTTTAGCAGACTTAATGTGATAGAGTGTTTATTCTTCATGCTAATATTTAAGTTGTTCATGATAACATTAGCCTCTGTAGAGTATGTTTGCGGGGATGTTAGGCTAATAGGAGCCTTGGAGTCATGTCATTCAAGATGGTTTATTTGTTTGTAAGAGCTCATTTAGTTTAATTTGTCTGTCCTTCGCACTTACGGCGTTCCAGTTAGGAAAGGATTTGTGCAAAATAAGAAACGAACGGCTGTACATCAATAAATTCTTCTGGAAACATCAGTAAGCTTCACCATTGTCTGGCTGGGTTCGCTACAATTACGTTTAACAAAAAAATATAAACCCACGTCCTGTGTTCATCTTCATATTTTCGTTTAGCTGTGCATTTTGTCCCTGCCATTTTGAGAGCGAAATTGACACAAATTGTTTACTCAAATGGTTTTACCCATACTGGGGAAACTTGGCGGTATTTTCCTCTTCAACTCAAATGAAGTGAACACGCACATTAAGAAATAACACAAACACAAATTTTGATATGAACGTAAGAGCCGCATGAAACCAGACAAAGAGCCGCATGTGACTCGGGAGCCGCGGGTTGGCCACGCCTGCCATAGATGAAGAAAAGAAGGATACCATTCGGTCTCTTGCAAAAAATATTTAAATTTGCACTCGGAAAAGAGCAATACAACTTAAGATTTTACACAGATTACATATTTCCCTCACCGCAGGCATTTCTTCAAGCGCTCTCTCTCCCCTCTGTGTCCCAAGTGTAAAACTGATGTGGGAACTTTAATTCATTGTTTCTGGTCTTGTCATAAACTTCAAAGATATTGGGTTGAAATTATAAGTGAAATGGAGATAATTTTTCATATTAATATAGAAATGGACCCCATGTCCCTGATTCTAGGTCTTCCAAAGTGACTATTTGAAAAAAGCAGTCAACAAAAGATTGCAGCTAGGAAAAATATTCTTTTGCAGTGGGTCAGTGTCAAGGTTCCTTCTGTCTTGGCGCAAAATAATTTTGAACTGATCCTTCTAGAATATCTTACCAACGTCATACATCACTGTGTAGATCAGGGGGGTATTCCAGAAAGGAGGTTCAACAAACTCTGAGTCTATTCCTGAACTCTGAGTTGGCTTCCTCTGAGATGGGAAACTGAGTATCCGCTTCCAGAACAGCTGATCTGCGTTAGTTCAATGTTCACCTTGAGTTAAGGGCATGCACAACCACTATAAAAAGCCATCATCAATGGAGCCCCGATATCACGAGTCACCATGACAACAGAAAATAAAAGAGCAAGTTATTTCACTGCGATGGAGTTGGAGGTCCTTGTGCAGGCCTATGGCGAATATGAGCACGTATTTCACTGCAAATGTAATACAGCTGCAGCAGCGAATGGGAGAGAATGAACTACCATTTGCAAAAAACGTAGCGCGATGCATAAAATTTGCTCTGATTTGAGTGCACATCCGCGGTGTGTGAGGTTGGTGATATGTGGCCAGAGAATGTTATTAAGATAAATTATACTGTTTGAGGAAAAGCGGTAGCGTTCAAACAGATATCCTCTGGAAATGATAAAACATCTAATCTGGGTCAGAAGATTCTCTGGCGACGTAAAGCATTTCGAATCAATACGGCTTCGATGTCAATCAGATTTGGTAGGAATGGGCAATCCATGTCTACCAGCTTTCTTCATGTAGGAGGAGACCGGTAGAAACTCTGGATTTCTTATAGTAAACCTGCCAGTGAGCAGGTTATGTTCACAGCGTCTGTTACCGTGGTGACTGACTCAGAGTTTCAGTTACCCCTCTCTCTGGAACGGATAACTCAGTTTCCCTTATCTCAGGGTTAACTTACTCTGAGTTTTCACATAACCCGCTTTCTGGAATACCCCCCAGTTCTACAGAGTATGGTGCCCATTTTTGGACTATATCGGTCCATACCTTTCCTCCACCCTATTAAAAGGACTGCTGTGGACTTGAACGACATTCGTGTACTGTAAGACTGATTCACCACCTCTTGTATCATGCCATATGTTCATCTCTCATGTAAGAGCTGTCGTGTATGTTTTGTGTTTGTTTTGTTTTGTGTCTAGTTTTGTAGACACTGTTTGTTTGTTGAATGGAAATAAAAACTTTAATAAAAACAATGAAAAAACAACAAAACATGCCTGCGTGAAAAAAAAACATGGTAATCTGTGCTCGTCATAGGGTCTCTGCGTATGTTCTCAGACTTGTTCTTCTGTATTCATAGAGTTAAAAAAACAAAAACTCTGGGGACAAAAATGTGAACCCCATGTGCTTGTAAAAAAATAATTTTTGGTTAGGTGGAAAGGAGTTAGAATGAGGTTAAGGTTTGATTATATGTACTGTGTTGTGAAACACCATAAAGACAGAAAATATGTGGCAGTTTAATTGTATTTTTTTAGATACAAATACCTTACAGTACAAGATTGCTGTATGATACTTGCAGGTGCAGCCACTCTATGAATTGTTGTCATTGTTCTACTTCCAACACTGACTAATAAGTGTGAGCTTTCTGGATTTCTCACTTCTGTTTACTTCCTTCAACTAACTTTAGCAGACAATAGTTTTTCATTTCAGCTTTGTGTACAACTGGTCAGACCTGTTGGACGTGAAAGAAAATGATACCATCTTGATGGCTCGTCATCTCTGTAAAAACTTTCCTGCCACTGACAATAACATTTCACAATCATCTCAAATAAAATTTGTATCTAATGTATTGAAAGAAAGACTGCTGTCTTATTAATTTCGTATCACTGTCCAAAAGACCAAAAAGAGGAGATAGAATTTAAGATGCCTTCTGTCCTTTAAAATGTTATCAGGGTCAGAAGTGACAACACACCAACATCCTCAGTTCTTCACCGTTTGGATTTAGGTTAAGTTCATCATTTCAAGTATTGCTATGACATAGGCAACAAAAGACCATCATTTTCACCTCTTGCTTACAAATAAATCCTGAAGTGGTTCTAACACTTGACTATTTACTGTAAATTGTGACTGCTAGTTTCAGTCGGGGATATATCCTTGGATTATTTTTAATCAGAAAAAACGTACAGCTGTATGTAGTTTAAATTTTCACTCTTCTGTAGTGCTGTAGTCCTGAAAGCAAAAATGTGATTTATTGCAGGAAAACTTAAATTGCTCATTGTTTCACAGCGGTTATTTTCTAAGACACAAATAAAAACACCTCAATGAAGGTATGAAACATGATCAAATTCTGAGTTAACACTGCTTAAGTGGATCTCCATTTTTTTCTGTGATTGAAAGCTCCTCGGCAGTGCCATGACTCTGGGGCCAGTCCATCACAGGGCCAGAGAACCTGGAACCCTCTTGCTGTGAGGTGACAGTGCTAACCACCGTGCAGCCTCCATCCTGGATTTCTCTTTTCAGTTACCTTTTTTAAGGTAAACACAAGAAACTTGTGCTAAGAAAAAAATGGACCAGACTCAGTGAATAATTCCCTATACTCCCTATATAGATCAGTGAGCAATGCTGACCAACATGTCATTGGGGTCATCAGGTGGGAACCTCCTTTCATCAGTGTTTCATTTAGTTGGGCCCACGACACCTCCAGGAGGCTAGACAGAGATCACTGGCGTCCCAGAGTCATTCCCCTAATGCCAGCCAACACTGCTCCTCACACCACAACAACCACCTTTTTTCTTTTTTTTTCCACAACCACAAGCTACCCCAGCCTCTCACCAACTCACACCAGTCACAGCGGGGTGGGGATACAAACCCTGGTTCGGGTAGGGGGTAATGAAAGTATAGAGGGTGCCAGAGGTGGAGGCAGGACAAATCAATCACATCACCTAGTCTGCCTTTTTTTCACATTAAAACATTCCCAACTCCGCCCCTCACTCTCTGACTCTGTGGCAGAGACACTCATTCACGCCATCATCACCTCCCGACTGGACTATGCCAACAGAGTCCTGTTTACGGGTTCCCAGCAAAGTCCAGGACAGGATCCAGTATGTGCAAAACTCAGCTGCCAGAGCCCTCAGCCCTCACTCTCAATCATTTCAGCCTTCACTGACTCCCGGTCAAGTTACGCATCCACTCAAAACTCCTCCTTTTCACCTTCAAATCACTTTATGCCATTGCCCCCCAGATTGCACACCTTCAGGGACAGAGCCTTCAGTGTGGCTGCCCCCACCCTTTGGAACTCTCTTCCTCCAGTTACCAGTCACGCCCCAACTCTGGACGCTTTTAAATCTACCCTTAAGACTCCTTTTCACTGTGGTTTTTAAAGATTAGCTTTTTAGCTGTTCACTTAACACTTGTAAAGTGACCTTGGGTTCCTTGAAAGGCACTATATAAATTCAAGTTATTATTATTATTCTTATTACTATTATTTTTTACAGAATGTAGATTGGTTTTGATCCTATAAACCACAAACTGCCCATACTTAAAAGGCCAGTATATAGCTGCTTCAACCCTCTACCCTCACCCCTTCATCCTTATGAGAACTTTGTGGCTCGTTCAAACAAAGACTTAAGAATGATGTGGAAATGATCAAAGGTCATGTTTCCCTCTGCTGCTTGTTGGAGCAGTACTGAGTCATATCAAAGGGGATGAATAAATTACCTATATGACTGTTTCAGTTAGACTATGCTCTACAATACTAAGATGAAACAAGTCGTCCGTCACACACCACCTGGACAAATCCTTGTGTTGTTTGATGTGTGCTTGGCTTGTATGTAATGTCATGGGCTGTGAAAACTATACTTATTGACTCAAACAGTATACAAAAGACACTTTACATTTTCGTACAGTGTTGGAACACTTTTGTTGGAAGCACCAAGAATTATTTTGGGGGCATTAATGTTTATATTTACAGCTTTATTATTTTTTATTAGAGAATCACTACACTGCTTATGATTAAATGAGATAGTATAATATGCCTGCATATAGGGAAGAAGTTCACATTTTGATGGAGACACAGCAGAAAAACTGAGCATGATAATTAACAAAATCCCATGTCAAGTCAGCTTTTAATTTTGCACTCAATTTTGCACAATAGAAAACTAAACACAATTTAAAATATATATTTTTCTTGATTTTAAACTCATCTGCCTCTGTCAGGTTTGGCTATGTATTCGTAAAACATGAGGAGAATTTAAATTAACCCAGAGCCTTATGTACAACTCACATTAAAAAAATCTCAGTTGTACCTAAGACAACACTGGAAAATGATGCATACACAGACCACATGTTATCTAGTGGCCTGTGTATGGTTCATGATTTGCAGTACTACACAGAGTAAACAATTCTAAAAAAAAGTGTTGTTTGATTTACATTATCAGATGCTATAGACTAAATTTCAGTAGACATAGCTCCCATAGAGCCTAAGTTTGATGTTTGTCTGTCACCATTTTAGTAATTTTGTAGCCAAAGTGACCATAGTTTAAAAAGAGGACAGAATTTCACATTTGACCCTGGATAACAATGTCCATTTTCTATGTACAGACTACATTTTACCCCAATTTTGAAGTTAATGGATGTAATTGCACTTTCTTAACACTTTGTTTTTAAAAAAAAAAACGAAATACTTTTGAAGTACATTTACTTTTGTTATGTACACTCCTGGGTCTGAAACTGTCCTTGAGTACCCAGGGGAAGATATACCAGACTTTGGTTTGTAAACTTTGGTTTACAGCCCCACACCACACTGTTGGTCACTTGAGATTTTTGTGGGCATCTTTCTGATCTCTTCAACATGACAGCAAATTCATGTGCATGGATGCATATTTGCAGGCCTCATACAACATTTGTTTCTATGACAGTGGTGTTACATCTCAATACTGTAACAGCCGACAAATAATGAAAAAGACAAATTATCTTGTGTTGCTTCTCTTAATATCATGTATTTCTGATGGATTATGTGTTTTTTCTGTGGATGTAGCATGGATCAACTGATCAGAGCAGCCTGTAAACAAGGAAATGTGCTCCTGCTTTATTAACACATTTTTTTTTCTATGGCAAACATTCCTGTATGGTCTTGAATGTTTTGAAATGTTTTCCAGTGTACATCATCCTGCAGTTGGTATTGAAGATGCTATTGTCTAGATAGATAAATACTTTATTAATCCCAATTTGGGAAATTGTTTTGTTGCAGCAGCATACAGTAAAGATATAGAATAGAATAAAATAAATATAAAATAAAATACAATAAATAAATAAAAATAGTGAATAAACATTCGCTATGTACAAATCTACAGTATTTTTTTTTTTTTTGTTATTGTTTTTTTAGGAGAGACTTCAAGCCTATTGAGGTTGAAGTTCTCTTCCAGCCAGAGGGGAGGTGTTATAGATGGTGATGGCTGCTGGTAGGAAGGATTTCCTGAAACGGTCCTTGTGACAGCGGAGCTGGATGAGCCTGTTGGAAAAGGAGCTCCGCTGTCCAACCAGCAGCTGGTGGAGAGGATGGGTGGGGTTATCCATGATGGATAACAGTTTGTTCAGTGTCCTCCTCTCCACCACCGATTCAAATGAGTCCAGTTTGCAGCCGATGACAGAACCAGCCTTCTTAATAAGTTTATTAAGCCTGCTGGCATCACCGGCTCTGATGCTGTTCCCCCAGCAGACCACAGCGAAGAAGAGTGCACTGGCAACAACAGACTGATAGAACATCTCCAACATCTTGCTGCACACGTTGAAGGATCCCAGCTTCCTCAGAAAATAGAGTCGGCTCATCCCCTTCTTGTAAACAGCATCGGTGTTGGTCCTCCAGTTCAGTCCGTTGTCCAGGGGCACTCCCAGGTACTTGTAGTCCTCCACCACTGCAACATCCTCTCCCAAAACGCACAGAGGCTTTGGAGCCGTCCTCCTCCTTCTGAAGTCAATGACCATCTCTCTGGTCTTTGCCACATTCAGAAGCAGGTGATTTCTGCCAGACCAATCCACAAAATCCTCTACCAGCGCTCTGTACTCCCCCTCCTGTCCATCCCTTATACACCCAACAACCGCAGAGTCATCTGAATACTTCTGCAAGTGGCATGACTCTGAGTTGTATTTAAAGTCTGCCCAGCCGGACATACTGTGGTCTGTCTGTCAGGTAGTTGGCAATCCAGGAGATGATGGATGTGTCGACCCCCATGACCTGCAGTTTGTCACTCAGTAGACCCGGCTGGATCGTGTTGAATGCACTCGAAAAATCAAAGAATGTGATTCTCAGAGTGCAACCCGATCCATCCAGGTACGAGTGAGCACGCTACAGCAGGTAAACAACAGCATCATCCACCCCCAGGTGAGGCTGGGAGGCAAACTGTTGAGGGTCAAGGGAAGAAGCCACCTGCGGTCTGAGATGCGTCAAGACCAGTCTCTCCAGCACCTTCATCACATGAGATGTGAGAGCTACTGGTCGGTAATCATTGAGTCCAGAAGGAGTCGTCTTCTTCGGGAGAGGAACCACGCAGGACGTCTTCCACAGTGCTGGGATCCTCTCTAGGTACAGGCTCAGGTTAAACATGTGCTGGGATCCTCTCTAGGTACAGGCTCAGGTTAAACAGGTGCTGGAATACCACAGACAGCTGGCTGGCACAGGTCCTCAGAACTCTGGGGCTGATGCCATCAGGTCCTGCAGCCTTGCCTAGGTGGAGTCTCTCCAGATGTCTCTTCACCTGGCCAGTACTCACAGTCAGGCGGGGGAGGGGGGCTGATGCCTCAGTTGGGTAAAAGCAGTCCGGAGGTGAGGTGTTAAAGTCCAGTGCACTCAGCAGGGGGGGTTGAGGAGTGGAGGACAAAGGCATTGAGAGCAGTCGGGGGTTGATGTCCACAGGATGTGTGGTGGGGGGGGCGAGGTGTGAAGTGGAGGAGACAGCTGAGGGTGGGGAGCTGAACCTATTGAAGAAGGTGTTTGTTTCAGCAAACCCACTTTCATCTGGACAAAGCAAGCAGCTTTGAAAATAGAGTTATTTGATTTCTTCTGTGTTTCTAATCCTATCAAGCTTGCACTGATATATAAAAAGCTACAGAAAATAGAGATGGATGCCTCCACAACTACCTAGATAATTGACTACCTGACAAACAGACCACAGTTTGTGATATTGTAGGGTTGAGTCTGTGAAAGTGGTCAGCAGCACGAGAGCACCACAGGGGACTGTACTCTCACCGTTTCTCTTCACTCCTCAGACTTCCACTACAAATCCTGTCATCTCCAGAAATACTCAGATGACTCTGAAGTTGTTGGGTGTACCAATGATGGACAAGAGGCTGAGTACACTTTGTGGCATGGTGTGGGAACAATCACCTCATCTGGAACCCAAACAAAACAGAAGAGATAATTGTGGATTTTAGGAGGACCATGAGTAAGCCAAACGCTGTTTCTATCCAAGGTATAGAGGTGGAGGTGGAAGAGGAATATAGATGCCTGGGGGGTTTACCTGGACAGCAGACTGGATTGAAAAGGGGACAATAATGCTGCAAAATATAAAGGACAAAATAGACTGTACTTCTTGAGGAAACCAGGATGTTTTTTTTGTGCAGAAGGGCGAGTGTGGAGTGAGCTATGACAGAAAGGAAGAAATTACATAATGGGAATACTCCAATAATTAAATCTTCAGAAATGTTCAGCTGTGCAAGCTCCACCTCAAATGTTGAAGGAAGATTTAAAAGTATTCCCTCCTACCAGTTCCTATTTGGGGCAGAAATTTCTCCATGACAATTTTGTGTAACCACTGGTTCCTGTGCTTTACATAGAGGTAACAGCAAGTCCATCTGAATGACCATTGATCTTGAAAACGTTCCTCTTGTGGAAATGCATATCAAATCATAAACAATCAAAGTTGAACCCAAAAACAGGCAGGTGCAGAACTAAAAGTAAATTTTAATAACAATCCAAACAGACTGCAAAGCAAGCAGTTCAAAGGAGAGTAATCCAAAAAACAAGATCTGAAGGCATTTTACTGAGAGGACAGAGAATGACTAACAAAACAGAAAAAAGACTATGATCTTGTAAAGAACAGAGTAATCAGGGCTGTATACAAAAAGAGGCAAGTAAAACTACCAAAACAATTCTGACAATCATTATACTCGAACCTGGTGTGAATCAAGGCTTGGCAGCAAAACAAACGATAGTTCATAAAGTTACCAAATACTACAAAATGGATTAGGAAGGAAATACAAAAACTAACAGGACACAGAGCAGAAGTTTTACAATAGCAACCCAAGTAAACTGGAATAAAACTATCTAAAGCCGCATTCGGACTGTAGGAACCTTTGGCAGTTCTAATAACCTTTTAATCCACGGGGCCGTTTTCTCCCGCATTCGGACTTATGCCCCTTTTCCACCACCAAGCTAGCCCTACTCTACTCGGTTCGATATAGCCCGACACTACACTACACGACACGGCACCAGTAACATTTCCTTTTCCACCCAAACTGTGGCCTGGAAGTGGGCGGAGTCGGTCCGTTCACCACTAACGTGACGTCGGTTTCAGGTGACTACAAAGTGTCAGTCAAAAGTAAACACAACGATGGAGTGTAATGTGTAATGCAGTCGACAATCCATATTGTTTAGTTAAACCAAGCTCTTTATTAAAAAGACAGTACAAAAGTAAACAGCAGGAGTTGTCTCAGATACAGGCGTCGACGCCAGTGTTGGTGCCGGTGGAATGCAGATAGCAGCTGTTGCCTCAGCTGCAGATTACGATGACAGTGTCGGTTCTGAAGCCTGCGGGATTGGAGGATCTTCGCTGACCTCAGCAACCGAACACTCATCGGTTGCACAAACCGAGTCTTGAGGGAAAAAAAATAAAAAGTGTGAACATACGAAACACATACACGTAACCGCATAGGTGAGACACTGTGCTAGCCTTCCAAAACAGCGTTGTTTGCTAGCTCACTCAGAACAACTTACATGAGACACCTGTGTAACGTTTTATACAAGTTAAAGACTGAACATGTATTTGTTAGGATATAAAACATGCATTTGTTAAGATATAAGCGTTGCACCAAGGGGATAAGAACAACACTTACCATTTTCCATCGCCTCCAACAAAGACGTCGCCGAATCCACGCCACTCTCCCTGCCCCGGTTCGCCGGGCGGTGACCGTAAATGCCGTCCATTTGGTCGAACCACTTCCATGTCTTTCGGTTTGACCCACTCCGGCTGTTGTGGTCCTTTACCTGCCGGTAATCACTATTCAGCCTGTCTCGGCACTGCTGAGAATTCCGGTGATAGCCATGGCTAGCCATCAGCTCATTTCGTGTTGTTCCGTCCAGTTCCTTCTGTATGCGGTCATCGGCCACCACACACAGAAAGGTCTGCACCTCGCTCATCGTCCATGGGTTGGCTTTCCTTCTCTGGTCTTCCATCTTCGCAATTCTGTTTATTCTCTGTTGCTCTCGCAGGTGTGTTTTCATACGGCGGGTGATTATTTAAAGCTCCCCGAGCTTCGTTGCGTGTATGACGTAATTTCACTTGACCAATCAGTGGACAGCACTGATCGCGTGACGTTTTAGCACCGACTAGACCCACCTCTGAAGCAGGTACTAGCCGGTGCTAAAAATTGTAACGGGTCCCACCTTCAATCCGTGGTGGAAAAGCTCCCAATCAGGGTAGAGTGGGACCGTGTAGAGCTGTACTGGTACAAAAATGTTCGGTGGAAAAGGGGCAATACAGGAACTCGGGACCATCTCCCACAGTTCCTATAACCATTTTAGCTCCTCCTCCTCAGCTGGGTCTGTTCTGGGTTCTATAGGAACACATCTGACGAAGGTGTTTGGTGGTTGGTAGCTCCGCCCCTTGTCATGTTGTCAGGCTGAAATGTTTCCTCATCCGACACGGACACAACCTTGGCGTGTTTAATAAGTTAAACTTACACGTGGTCTCCTTTGTCTGCGGCGCTCTGCTCTCCTTCCTTCATGAAACCAAGAAGTATGGCCTGCGCTCCATCCTTCGTCTCCTGACTCTCTCTGTGAGCTCTTCCAGCCTCCATGTTAGACGCCCCATGTGATCGTCCATGATTAATATCACCGTCATGCAGACCATGAACATGGTGGCCTCCCCGCTCTCCATGTTAGCTTCTTGGTGGTGTTTTTTTCTTCTCTCCTTACTTTTACCGGGTTTTGTTTTGTTCTGTTTTGTTGTTGAATGTGGCGCTAAAGTAACACGTCACTGTCGCAGACGGCTGCGCCGCATCAGTCCCGAACTGGTCCTGACTCATGTGGGAATGCAGACTGAAACGGTTCCCCTGGGGAAGGACAGTTATCAGAACGAAATTCAAGGAGGACCGTTGTTAGAACGGCGTTCTTAGAACGGCGTTCTTAGAACGGCTCTGTCCGAAAGCGGCTTAAACCAGGAAAATGTACCCAAAAATAATAATCAGAAACTAGAAACCAAAACAAACCAGTTTAACAAGCCTAAACAAGCCTGACAGGACAGGGCATTAAAGGCAGTTACTTCTTAGTTAGATGGGAAGTATCTGGTCATGGGGATTTGGAAGTTAGCCTGGCCTCACTGTTTCTTACAGCCATTATTTATGTATTTTCGATTTTTTTAGTGTTAACCTTTTTTACACTGGAGATCATGATAAACACAAAGCATTATAAACTTATCTCAGAAGTATCATAAAGCTCTTTAACAGTTTGTCAAATAACAAAACTGTGAACAGGTCAACTGTGTAAAGGAATTGACGAGATCCAAGTGAGTGTTTGTCAGCTCCACTTCTTTTTAGAGAACAGAAAACGTTGCTAACCAAATGGTTTATCATTCTTCCGGTCACTGCTTAGCAGATTTACAAAAAAAATAAAACACGACCAAACACCTCCATCAGTGTCATTATTAGACCTGTTGATCATCTAACCTCTTTACTTAAAAGTCACTCCAAACACACACATGCACACGCACGCACGCACGCACGCACGCACGCACGCACGCACGCACGCACGCACACACACACACACACACATAAAAAAGACTGCAGTGAGAGTAACCCAGCTCTTTTCCTGCTAAGTCAACATACCTGTCCAGCAGGTAGAATTGGCCACCAGCCAAAATGTGTGTGTAGCACGTGGCTTACTGGAAACCTTGTGATCAGTTCCAGAAAACATACCAGAAGGGGAGGGAGTGGTGGATTTTTACTGCTGTGACCTCATCACATTGTTAGTGGATAAACATACAGATGTCATTATGCCCAAACCAAAAGTTAAACATTAAACTAATCTCTTACACTTTTGTTTGGTGTTTCACAAAACCATAGGATGGAAGTGTGACCATGTAAAATAACAAATACCAAAGAGGACCCTGTCAATTAAAGTAATAAGTGAACTCAACTATAGCTACAGAGCTTTTGGTAAAGGCACTGCATTGGGAAGTTACACTCAGAGAAACAACCTAATGTGAAAATCGGATGTTAGACAGAATAAAACAAAATAAGAAAAAAGAGAAGTCGACATGATGAATCACTGGATGATACTGTGCTGCCGATCTGTGGGGGTGGGACTGGGTTGGCAGAGCTACCGAAGAACCCCACCAATCATCAGTCTGTGCATGTAACCCCCTTTTTTTCCTCAGTCATAGATAAAATGATTTTTTTGAAAGGCAATGTGGGAACAAGGAAGCTCAGGAACAAACCTTTTGTGTGGCTGATGGCCACTCTGACACCTGATTCACCGCTTGCCCAAACTTAACTGAAAGAGTGACTGAAAACATAATGGTTAAGCAGTACAGTTTATGATGAGACTAGATGCAATGCTTTTATTTTATGTGAAGCACTATGAATTGTTTTGTACATGAAATGTGCTATACAAATAAATTTGATTTGATTTGATTAGAGAAGTAGTGAGTGAATTTTACCATTCTGGCCTGTTATGATATCTGACCTGAATGCAACAAAACATCCTTATGGTATATCAAAGGGAAAAGTAGAGGAACAAAATCTCTTTGTGAAGGAAACAAGTCACATTCAGTCTTCAGTTCCTTTAAATTATTCTTCATGTGTATGACCAGGCCAGGGACTGACTGTGAGGTGTCAGACACAGATGGTTATTGAGGTTGTGAAGCTAACGCTAGCCTGCGGCCAAGAGCCGGGCGTCCGGGGAGAGAGGAGCGCCGAGCACCCCAGGGGCGCCAACAGAACCAACCACGCAAAGCAGAACGCCAACAGGTGGGGCAGGCAGGTTGGCCTGCGCCGCTGACCGGGAATTAAACTTACTATATAAATACTAGCAAGTACTAACAAACGAATGGGTGAGTATTGGAGTATTTTGGTGTAAGTAGTAGAAAGACCATTCACACTTTCAGGTCACTAAAGTTACATGTCAGTTTCACTGACTCACCTGACCAGTTGTTGCTCTGCCTGACTATCATGTTTTGGATCCAATGTGCGAATGGTTGTGAAATCGATTTGGGATGAGAGTCAAAGCTAGATTATAGGTGCTAGAAAGGTGATACTTCACACCACCTCCTCTTTTCAAAGAAGTTTTTTCCAGTTTAACATCTCATCTTTAGATGTAACTGTAGGTAGACTGCTGAGTCTTGACTTGACATGTTATTTCATGTGCTTGTGAAGTTGTTATTTAATTTCTTTTATAAAACATTCATGACATGACAGCACTACATGTACAATGCCACTCAGTTTGTGTTTAGGTGTTTTGTCCTTTGGGTGAACCAGTCTCGTCTGAGGATGTTGTTGGTTTTAAATGCACAGAAGATGCTTTTAAGTTTCTCAGACACCACTGCCAGATATTGAAATACAACATGATTGCAGCTGTTCTTCTATTCCTCTCTATTCTCACCACAAATAGAGAAGATATTTTTGCATCTTGTATTATCTTGCTGAAAAGCTTATGTCGCTTTTCCACTAGCTCGCTTCGGCGCGCTATTGAGCGACAGTTCTCGAGCTGTCGTTATTGGGTTGTCAAATGATCAGAAGGTTCGATTCCCACTCTCAACAGTCAAAGACAAGGCAATGCATCGTACCCGGGCACTATGAATGGCTGCCCACTGCTCCAGTGTATATGGCATCTGTCTCCATGAGTGTGTGACCATGTGCATGTGCATGTGTGTGTTCAACAGGTGCCAACCTGGATGGGTTAAATGCAGAGGAGTAATTTTGTGTATTTACATGTATCTACATGACAATAAATTCTTAATCTGGAATCTAGAATCTAGAAAATGGCTAAAAGAACCTCTTCCAAGGGGACTTTGTCAGAGAAGCATGTAAGGGTTTACTGTGTTACTTAGTGTTTAACGATCTAAGGCTTCAGTTTTAATCCTCAGTGGAAGCACTTGACACAATTTCTTAAAAAACTGCTCCTTATCAGTACGAGCTCAGCATTTCTGCATCATTCAAACGGAATTTTCGTGTTCTGTAAGTGAGTTCCATTGCCCTCCATCTCCAGCTGAAATAAAAGCTTGATTCCATTGATGTCAAAGCACTAGGCTAAAGACTGTTTCTTAGTCATACTCTTATATAGATAGCAGTGACATTTATTGTCGGCAGTAAATCTTATCAAAAAGAATTATTAAACTCTTCCCGAAAGGAGCTCAGAGAATATATGTCAGAGCAAGGAGTGGTATGTGTTGTAACAGATATGATCCTTCACAATCAAACTGCCCTCTTTCACCTTTGTAATATTGCCAAAATGAGGAAAGTTCTGTCTCAGAGTGATGCAGAAAAACTGCTCCATGCATTTGTTACTTCAGGATTGGACTGCTGTAATTCTTTATTATTGGGCTGTCCCACATATTCTCTGAAAAGCCTCCAGCTGATCCAAAATGTTGCAGCTGGAGTTCTGATGAGAACTAACAGGAGAGATCATATTTCTCTTCATTGACTCCCTGTTAAATTCAGAATAGAATTTAAGATTTTTCTTCCAATGTATAAAGCTCTTCATGACCGAGCTCCATCATGTCTTAAATATCTCATAGTTGGATATTTTACTTGTGGTTCCTCTCTGTGGAACCAGCTGCCAGTTTGGGGTCAGGAAGCAGACACTTTTAAAATTAGGTGTAACACTTTTGTTTTTGATAAAGCTTATAGTTAGGGATGGCTCAGGTGACCCTGAAACATCCCATTGTTATGCTGCTATAGGCCTAGACTGCTATAGGGCCTCCGTTGATGCACCTCTCCTGACTCTGCTCTGTTTCCTCTCCATGTACATATGACATTATTGTTGTCATTAACTTGTGTTCCTCTTTCTCAGCAGGGGTCCGTTTCACGTAGCAGGTTCAACCAACTCTGAGTCTATTCCTGATCTCTGAGTTGATCTACTCTGAGATAGAAAACCCTGAGTTTTCGGTTCCAGAAACGCTGATTTGAGTGAGGTTAATCAACTCTGAGTAAGTTCACCTTGAGTTTAGCGCGTGCACCACAACTTTAAAAAGCCAGCATCAATGGAGCCCCGATTCGACGAGTCACCTTGGCAACGGGGAAGAGGAGGGGCTACGTTTTTCACCAACCTCGAATTGGAAATCTTAATGCGCTCATACGGCGAGTTTCAATACGTTTTTAGAAATAAGTGCAACACCGCTGCTGCTGCAAAAGTGTAAGTTTAAATGTAGTCCTTTGCAATCACAATAATATTACAGGGAAACTGCTTGAATGGTAGCCCATTCATTTATTTCATTTAGGTGCAATCCCGCAGGGGAGAAGCGCACTTGGCAGCAGTTTAAGATGAAATATAAAAACATTGTTCAAACAGGTGAGACCTCGGCATGGAGGTACCTCATTTTGATCATGTTTTACACTGTAAAATAAATACTAAGTGGCTATTTGACTGTGCAGTTATTTTATTCCCAACATAATGCTGTTTTCACACACATAAACTATGTCTTCTCATCTATATCATCCATCCATCCATTATCTATACCGCTGAATCCGTCAGTCGGGTCGCGGGGGGGCTGGAGCCTATCCCAGCGGTCAATGGGCAAGAGGCGGGGTACACCCTGGACAGGCCGCCAGTCCATCACAGGGCCACATAGAGACAAACGAGACAAACAACCATACACACTCACAGTCACTCAGAAGGACAATTTAGAGTCATCATCTATATCATGTTCTGTTAAATAATTAAGCCTATTTAAACTAACACAGACTTCTACTGAGCCAACAGAAAGAAGGCAGATGCCCGTAAAACGGGTGGTGGCCACCACCTCTAACGGGAGGGCAGTGGCAGCTGAGGGAATCCCCGGAGGGAATCCACCCCCCACACACGAGTGCCTTTATAAAATATAATAGGCCTATATATGTCTTTTTTAAGCCTATTCATACAAATATTTATTTGTCTTTTATGTCTTTTTTTTCTTTTGTCCCAACACATTCTGATGGTCCCGCTCAAAAAGATAATTGTCTGTCAATGCAAAAATCTATGCGCGGTCTGATAACCATCTCCGACGAATATTTATTTCTCTGCGCAATAATGCTGCACCTTCATCCACGGGATCATTGTCAAAAGGACATGTTCGTGAAAAAAGTTGCCTCCTACTGTGCCTAATGGACTTCTAGAAGTAGAAGAACTCGCTCTGCTGACTGAATGAATGAGGAAATCAAATGGCGTGTGTGGCTGAAAGAGGGCGGAGACAGAAAGAAACTCAAGGTTTCTTGAATAAAACCTGGTCCTGACCAGGTTAGGTTCAGAGAGTCTGTTACTCCGGTAACTGACCGTGAGGTTAAGTTACCTCTCTTTGTGAAACAGGCTAGAGTTACCCCTCTTTCTCGGGGTTGAGTTACCTCCCTTTGTGAAACGGAAAACTCAGGGTTTCCCTCATTTCAGGGTTAACCTACTCAGAGTTTTCACTAAACCTGCTACGTGAAACGGACCTCTGGTATCCCTGGCCTGGTGTTATGGTGCTTGTTGTCCCCTATTTCCTGTCCTCTCAACCGCCAATCGGTCGACGCTGTCATTTTTTTTTTGGCTGAACTCAAAGGCAAAGACATCAGCAAAGCCAAAGCCCACAGTGCCATTGTTCCCATCATAGTTTTCAGCTCCATTGTTTTTTTGTTTTTTGTTTTGAAAGGAGAGATTAAAGAAAGAAAGAAAGGGAGTAAAAAGAGAGGAAAGGAAAGAGCTTGAAAAGATAGACACCAATAGCCAAAAACCGGGTAACCACCTGCTGCATCTGTGGAGAGAAAAGAAAGCAAACTGCAGCCATACACGGGATCGTCAGGAGAACCTGCAGAAACATAAATGGGAAGAAACACACAACAAACAGCAACAACATCACCAGAAGAAGTATATGAGAAGGAAAATCACTGTAGTTAATTATCACTAAAGCCGAATGTCACATTGTAATAGTGGGGCGAGCATGTGATTGAATGAATGATTGTGCATAGTGTGTGTGTCAATTATACGCTAAAGACTACACATGAATTGTGTGGATAGTGATGGGGGGGTGCTACCACACCCACTTCAGAGACCAGGAGTGGACAGGAAAGTACCTCAGGCCTGGGCAACCAATAACCCCCATGGGGTAAGGAAGAGAGAAACCAGACAGCCAATCACAAGAAAGCTATCCTCTAGCCCAGTGGACAGCAGAGGAAGGCCCCAGGAAGAGCCAACACAGCCATGAAGCGAAGGAACCAGGGGCGACGTGTCAGCACCCTCAATGTCTAATGGTTAAAATTGAGAGGTAGGCAACTGTACAACACTTCTGTTCCAAGAGCTCCGCCCACTGGGTACTACCGGGCATGCCCACCCCCCGAAACCCTAAGTGTATGTGCATGTAAGGTGTCAGTGTCATGTGTAGAAATAGCTAAGGTGCAATTAAAACTGAGGGGCAGGTGGCCGCAGAGCATGGATAACCCCACACCTCACATACGCATGTGCCCCCCAAAATCATATGTGAATGGGTGTGTGATATGTAAGGGGAGCAGGAGAAGGACGGCTGTGATCCGCCACCACGTAAAAGGACTCTGGGTCTACCAAGCCTGAGCCCAGAGCTAGACTGCACCTCCAAGAAAGCCTCTGTCCCTCTGCCACCACTACTGTCTCTTGTTTTCTGTAAAATTTTTAGGCTAATACGTGGTGGCTTATCATTCCAAAGAAATTTGGAGATGTATGAATCTAGACATTGATACCAGTTAGGGGATGGTTTGATGGGTATGATCGAGAAGAGGTACTTGATTTTTGGTAGGACCATTGTTTTAAATGTAGCAACGCTCCCCATGAGTAATATCGGTAAGGAATTCCAGCACGTGAGATTGTCTTCTATTGTCTTTAGAACCTGAACATAGTTGAGTTTCCCTCTCTGAAAACCTGGGAGAATTGTTTAAACCTAAATATCTTGTATTTCCTAACTGCAATGTGGTAGTGGGTATATTCTGGAAATTACAGTTAATTGACAGAACTGTTGACTTAGACCAATTGATAGAATAGTCAGAGATTGATGAGAATTTTTCAATGAGTGTGATTGTCTGAGAGAGATGTTTTTTTTTTAATTTTGAAGGAGAAGTAATGCATTATCAGCATAAAGACATACACTATATTGCCAAAAGTATTCACTCACCCATCCAAATAATTAGATTCATGTGTTCCAATCACTTCCATGGCCACAGGTGTATAAATTCAAGCACCTAGGGATGCAGACTGCTTTTACAAACCCCAGTTCCATTGAAGTTGGGACGGTGTATAAAATGAAAATAAAAACAGCAGACAACGATCTGCAAATCTTTTTTTACCTATATTCAATTGAATACATTAAAAGACAAGATATTTAATGTTCAAAGTGATAAACTTTATTATTTCTTTAGAGATATTCACACATTTTGATTTTGATGGCTGCAACACGTTCCAAAAGAGTTGGGACAGGGGCATTTTTACCACTGTGTAACATCACCTTTCCTTTTCACAACACTCAATAGGCGTTTGGGAACTGAGGACACCAATTGCTGAAGCTTTGTAGGTGGAATTCTTTCCCATTCTTGCCTGATGAACAACTTCAATTGCTCCACAGTCCGGGGTCTCCGTGCTCGTATTTTGCACTTCATAATGCACCAAACATTCTCAATGGGAGACAGGTCTGGACTGCAGGCAGGCCAGTCTAGTACCCGCACTCTTTTACTACGAAGCCAGGCTGTTGTAACACGTGCAGAATGTGGCTTGGCATTGTCTTGCTGAAATAAGCAGGGACGACTCTGAAAAAGACGTCGCTTGGATGACAGCATATGCTGCTCCAAAACCTGAATGTACCTTTCAGCATTAATGGTGCCTTCACAAATGTGCAGGTTACCCATACCATTGGCACTAACATACCCCCATACCATCACAGATGCTGGTTTTTGGACTTTGCGCTGATAACAGTCTGGATGGTCTTTTTCCTCTTTGGTCCGGAGGACACGACGTCTATTATTCCCAAAAACAATTTGGAATGTGGACTCATCAGACCACAGAACACTTTTCCACTTCGTTTCAGTCCAACTGAGATGAGCTCGGGCCCAGAGAAGCCGGCGGCGTTTCTGGGTGTTGTTGATATATGGCTTTCGCATTGCTTAGTACAGTTTTAACTTGCACTTGTGAATGTAACGCCGAATTGTGTTAACTGACAACGGTTTACCGAAGTGTTCCTGAGCCCATGCTGTAATATCCTTCAGAGAATGATGTCTGTTTTTGATGCAGTGCCGCCTGAGGGATCGAAGGTCACGGGCATTCAATGTGGGTTTTCGGCCTTGCCGCTTACGTACAGAGATGTCCCCAGATTCTCTGAATCTGTTGATGATGTTATGGACTGTAGATGATGATATCCCCAAATTCTTTGCAATTTTACGTTGAGGCACGTTGTACTGGAACTGATGGACTATTTGCTCACGCAGTTGCTCACAAAGTGGTGAACCTCGCCCCATCCTTGCTTGTGAAAGACTGAGCCTTTTGGGATGTCCTTTTTATACCCAATCATGACATGAACCTGTTTCCAATTAACCTGTTCATCAATGGAATGCTCCAAATAGCTGTTTTTGGAGCATTTCTCAACTTTCCAAGTCTTTTGTTGCCCCTGTCCCAACTCTTTTGGAACGTGCTGCAGCCATCAAAATCCAATGTGAGTGAATATTTGCAAGGAAACAACAAAGTTTATCAGTTTGAACATTAAATATCTTGTCTTTTAATGTATTCAATTGAATATAGGTAAAAAAAGATTTGCAAATCGTTGTCTGCTGTTTTTATTTTCTTTTTATACACCGTCCCAACTTCAATGGAATTGGGGTTTGTACAAACATTTGTGAAAGAATGGCTCGCTCTCACGAGCTCAGGTGCATTCCAGCGTGGTACCGTAATTGGATGCCACCTGTGCAAAAAGTCCAGTCGTGAAATTTCCTTGCAACTAATAATAAATAATAATAATAATTATAATAAATAATACCACAGTCAACTGTCAGTGGTATTATAAAAAAATGGAAGCGATCAGGAATGACAGGAACTCAGCCACGAAGTGGTCGGCCATGTAAATTGAAAGAGCGGGGCTGGTGGATGCTGAGGCGCATAGTGCACAGAGGTCGCCAACTTTCTGCAGAGCCAATCGTTACAGACCTCCAAACTTCATGCGGCCTTCAGATTAGCTCAAGAACAGTGCATAAAGAGCTTAATGGAATGGGTTCCATGGCCGAGCAGCTGCATCCAAGCCATACATCACCAAGTGCAATGCAAAGCATCAGATGCAGTGGTGTAAAGAACACTGCCACTGGACTCCTGCAAGGAACTCTGAATGCTTCAGAGAGATTTTGGACACCCAACTTTGAGGAAACAGTTTGGGGATGGCCCCTTCTTTTTCCAACATGACTGCGCACCAGTACACAAAGAAAGGTCCATAAAGACATGGATGAGCCAGTTTGGTGTGGAAGAACTTGTCTGACCTGCACAGAGTCCTGACCTGAACCCGATGGAACACCTTTGGGATGAATTAGATTGGAGAATGCGAGCCAGGCCTTCTGTCCAACATCAGTGTGACCTCACAAATGCACTTCAAAATTTCTATAAACACACCCCTAAACCTTAAACTAACCCTTAAACTAAACACCCTAAACTAAGCTTGCCCAGAAGAGTTGAAGCTGTTATAGCTGCAAAAGGTTGGCCAACGTCATATTAATATTTACATATAGTCCAGCTGCACCCCCATCCCCATCTCTATGATTGATACCAACATCACTCCTGTCGCCATCCCTCTGCCACAAACTGAGCGGCTGCTCCTGTCTCTACCTATAGAGGAGGTTGGAGCTGAGCTCAGGAGACTTAAGTCAGGGAGGGCTTCAGGCCCAGATGGAGTCTGTCCAAGGCTTCTGAGGGACTGTGCTGGTCAACTAGCAGTCCCTCTTCAGAGGCTCTTCAATATGTGCCTTCAGATGGAAAAAGTCCCGGTGCCGTGGAAAACTACTTGTCTCATACCGGTGCCCAAATTAGGGCAACTGGTGGAGCTGAATGACTACAGACCGGTGGCTCTGACATCTCATATCATGAAGACTTTGGAGAGACTTCTTGTTCGTCGCATGAGATTGCAGGTTGCTGAGGATCTTGACCCCCTCCAGTTTGCCTACCAGAAACACATAGGAGTGGAAGACGTGATTCTGTAAATGTTGCATCGGGCATATGCTTAACTGGATGTGCCTGGTTCATATGTGAGAATCATGTTCTTTGACTTCTCCAGTGCCTTCAACACCATACGGCCTCCCATACTGAAAGACGAGCTGCTAGGTATGGGTGTGGCCCCCTCCCTGACATCATGGATTATAGACTATTTGTCTGCCAGACCACAGTATGTCAGGATGGGGAAATGTGTTTCTGGAACACTGGAATGCAGTACTGGGGCTCCGCAGGGTACTGTTTTGGCTCCTTTTCCTTTCACCCTGTACACATCTAGCCTGGCTGATGCGTCCACAATCTCGATGAGATGGTGGTCTGGGAACTAAGTGTGCATTTTCTCGTATTTGAGGTGTGGTTTACGAATGCCTAGAGCCGTTTATTGGGCGCTACGAATGTCTATCAAATGGCGTCTGGTTCTTCCCATGCTGCTTTGCGCACGATTCATAGCCAATTGTATCACTTATACCAGATGACGACAGAAATTCGATGAGGAAGAAGAAGAAAAAAAGGTAAAATAAAACTAAACTTGCGCTCTAAGCTACTTAAAGTGATGGTTCGGAGTAGATTCACCCTAGGGTAATTTGAACCGTGACATCCAGCCAAGTTTTTCCGATCTTGGCTGATCATCAGCCGAGTTACCGAGTTATCCCGAATAGCTTAGTACAAGCCCTAACGGACCCTGGCAGTATCTCCAAAATTACCACACTAAAATCACATGCCATGACACCAAACTTCTACAGTAGTACAAATATGGTCTGTACTCATAAAACGATGCATTTGGAAGTTTGTACATAGTCCAGGAGTTTATTATTATCAACACAAGCCTAATAGCTTCTCTGCTGCTAAAGCTGCGTCGACGTCACTACCTTGATCTGGGAGCTTCAATGTAAGATGAGGGTTGATCTACTACTGTAGACAACAAAGTATATGCTATATTCTACATGAATTTTTATGTTGTAGAGTTTTGAATTTATTTTATCAATGGAGAAATTGAGCAGCCTTGCTTTGTTGTACAGACCATATTTGTACTACTGTAGAAGTTGGGTGTCATGGCATGTGATTTTAGTGTGGTAATTTTGGAGATACTGCCAGGGTCTGTTAGCGCTTGTACTAAGCTATTCGGGATAACTCAGTAACTCAGCTGATGTTCAACCAATATCGGAAAAACTTCGGGTGGGCTACTTGGCTGGATGTCACGGTTCAAATGACCCTAGGGTGAATCTACTCCGAAACACTTTCTAAGGCTGCATCAAACGGTAACGTTGTGTCCGCTGCCATGTTGGATTAACACTCTACAAGCTTCGGTGTAGCGCATAGACGTCGTCATCGTGTGATTGGTTCCCAAACTCAGGCAAAAATAAGGGCGGTGGTTTCCAGGCTGACTTTGCAGTGAGAATGAAATCGAGCGCAAAGCAGCATGGGAATTCCCAGGCTAGTACACATCGGACTTTTGGTACAACTCAGAGTCCTGCCACATTCAGAAGTATTCTGATGATACGGCTGTTGTGGCATGTGTGCATGGTGGACAGGAGAAGGAGTACAGGGACCTTGTGGAGGCCTTTACTGACTGGAGCAAAAAGAACTGTTTGCTCCTGGACACCACCAAGACCAAAGAGCTGGTGGTGGACTTCAGGAGATACCAGTCAGTCTGCATTGATGGAGGGGAGATAGAGGCTGTTCAGACCTGCAAATGTCCGCAGAGTTCATTTCGCGACACCCTTTTATACTGTCTTGGATCATAACAAGCGTACGTGGCCCTCTCTGGAAGCGCCTAGCTTTCGCCGTAATCATAAACAAGCTCATTCTAACTATCAACAATATTCATATGAACCAGTCAACAAGGCACACGATGTAATTAGGATGTCATGACATTTCTCTCCCACATAGTCCCCCCTGAAATCACTTATCAGTGATTTAATAAAGAAATAATCTAAAATGAAAGAAAATCATCCCACATAGTTAATTAAGAATTAATTAACATAATCAACACTAAATTATTCTAATAATTCTACAATCTCAAACAAAAGGAACATTTTGAATAAATGAAAAGGAATATATATATGTACCCGAATCACATTACATGATTAAATGAATTCAACAATAACACAAACTTCAACATCGCCATCACACTTGTCCACTGTTCGCAGTGCATAGGAACGAAAAATCCTATGCACTGCTACTTTCGTAACTCATGTTCTTATTTTGGGAAAACTCACCTACGGCCCCACCCCACTTGGCGACCGACCATTTTACCAAAGGTCGCACTCCGAACAGTTGACCAACACAACTGGCAATGGACATATTAGTGATCCGTTCTGATTGATAATACACATAGAATGAATACACCACCATCAAATCAATTAATCACAGTTTTGTACCAAGTACAATACATAAAATTATGGATTATCACACAACAAATAGTAATAAAATGCAATGTAATGCAGCTCTTCCAGTCCCGTCCCATCTTCGGTACTCTGGCGTCGTCTGCTTCTGGCCGAACATCCATCCGGCTGGGTCTGGAACTGCTAAGCTAACTCTGGGAGGAGAAGTCGCCAGTATGTCACTCCCAATCAAAGAGATCTTCAGCATCTCTTCTCCCTATCAGACTATACTTGGTTCCACACCCGAGGAAAGAATCTTGTGAACCGTCCGTTGATAACCTTCATTCATTGACCAGCTCTCCCATGCGTTGGTCCTCAAACCTGGTCTCGCATGGTCATCTGCCTCCAGATTCCTTCCACTGTTTGTTTGAACATCACTTGCAGCAAACACCTTCTCAGAATGGGTATAATGCAACACACCAATAGGGAAACCATCCTCACTATCAACAATATTGCTATTCCCGCTTTAACTGTCATCGCTCCCCCTTCTCCCAAAATCCCAAACAGACCAGTCCACCACCATTCACCCCCACCAGCATCACTCTCCGTTCTCTGATCTTCTTCACGGCCGTTGTAAACGTCCCACCAGCTGCAGTGTTCCCGGGTATAACCTTGTCTGTTCTACCAAGCCATCATACTCGTCTCATGTAGTTGTTCTCCAAAGCCTGCAAACCCTTCACTCGTGTAGTTAAGAATTCTCTGTTGAATGTAGTATATGTAATTAATCCACTCCACATTTTGTTAATTGTGATCCACGGCAAACAAGACTCAAATCCAGCTGCAATCTCACTGTGTGCTTTGAACTAGAAAGGAACCCCTATCGGCTGCCCTATTGCATCCAAGTAAACGTGCTTATCTCTGATGTAGTCACCACTAGATCTTTTAACTCTCCCTTTTTCCACATCCAAACCTCGCATCTCGTTTACCTTGTCATACATTAACACAACTGATGTCTTCCTCCTCACCAGTGCCCAAAGACCTATCCACCTGTTGGGCAACACATTTAACAAAACATCATCTCCACACATCCAGTAACTCTCAGCTACTGGGTGTGTCTGATCCCCAAAAAGATATTGAGTTAGAATTGTCATTTCTATATTTTCACATTATTGATCCAAATAAATAAATCCTAATAAATATTGGTTTCATATTTGCGTGTGTAAACCAAGATAAAACCCATGCGACATTGCATTTAACAGTAGTATTACCTACGTGAGTTCCAAAAGCATTCAAACTCACCATCGTAATCTACTCTATAATCAGTGGGAGGCCCATCCTGTGATGTACTATGATTAAATTCAGCACAAGAAGACTCCAATTTGTGGCTCTTCCTTATTTTGAAAACAATTATGTAATTTATTTGGCCCAAAAATCAATCTGCACTTAATCCCACACCTAGGAAACAATAACCATTTATCCTCTTCCGATGTGAACCTACCTTCTCTGCATTCCCGTTGCTGGACCACCGCACAGTCCCTGAAGGTGTGTGGCTCTGGAACAACAACAGGCAATGCTCCTGGAGCGTCTGCGCATATGAGACACTCCGTCGCTGTCAGTTCTCTCGTAGTGTACCATGCCCATCTATACCACATATCCTGTGCTGCCTTAACCCATCCTCCACAGTTACACTGTTTTCCTGACTCCACCTGTGCATGTACACTCCGTCTGTTCTTGGATTAACATGATTATTCTGTCCTGTAGTGCTAATGGTATCAAGTCCCCCTAGACTTTCACGAGAAATCTTTCTATTCTTACAACCATTGTGAACAACTTCTTCTGACCCGAGGACAACATGATCTTACCAGATTGCCCCTTTGTCGTGGCGTCCAGAGGCGGTGATTTGGTCGTCTCCTCCTCCGGACCCATGATCCACACCTCCTCACACTTTTCACACTTCGTCACACTTCCTCACACTTCCTCACACTTAAATTCACACTTAACCGATACCTCTTCACGACTAGCTCTAGTGTGTATTGCTGGCAAAGTTCGTGGCGTGGCATGGTCTGAGTGGGTGTGTATTGTTGCATCATACTCATCTGACCCAGGCTGGCTACTTCCCTGCGGGGTGGCTTCATCACGGGACCCTTCCAGCCTCTCCTGTTTGCGGGATCCCGTCCCACATCTCCAGGCCTTGCTCTCCTGAGCCCATGCTGTCGGCCAACACCCACACCTGGATGCTCCTAAATGTCAGAAATCTTAACCTCTTCCTTTTGTTCATCCTTTCCCTCGGACTTAACTCCGTCTGTGTCTTAGTCCGAACCTTAGTGCAGTGATTCAAATGGTACCATGTGTTGCTACCTTCCATTAGAACTGCTGTTGGCGTTGCTCGCACCATTGTGTACGGTCCTTCTCATCTTGGCTCAAGCCACTTCCTTCGGAACACTTTGATGTGCACCTGGTCGCCTGGCACCACTGGCCTCTCAACCAGCTGTTTGAGACCTGAGTCTCTGGTCTCCTCCTGTAGATAGATTGTTCTGTGGATTTCAGTTAATTGCTTCATATAAGCTGTCCACTCTGTTCGCAACTGCTCAAGTGGGGGCCCTTTAAAGGGACCTCTCAACTGAGGTGCCGGCATGGGTCGACCTGTTAGCATTTTATGCGGTGTTAGTGTGTGACTATGAGTCTGCATACGAAAGCTCATTAGTGCAAGCGGCAAAGCATCTAGTTTAGTTTAGTTGACGCACAGATCCAATTCAATTTCACTTTCCAGGTTCCATTGATTCTCTCAACCATCCCTTGACTCTGTGGATGATAAACGGCCCCACAGCGCTGCTTGATTCGCAGCTGCTGCAGAATACCTCTTGCACTTTTCTAAACAAACACTTAACCATTATTTGAGCTAGTCTCTGATGGAATGACAAACAAATGAATCAATTCTCTTACCAAAAAAGTTTTTTACGACTATTTATCCAATATGTATGACCAATATCCTTGTGGTGGCGTGACATCTGGCTCCAGTAACACCATTAGTGCCAAAACAGTAAGCTGGCACTTTGATGCTACTTTTGCTGCTTCATCAGCCGCGTTATTACCTTTACCGACCATTCCGTTACCTTTACGATTATCTGACACTTTATCACTGCCAGTTTTGCGAGGAGCATCATGACTGCAATCAGCTCCTTCATTTGGACCTCCTGTCACACTGGACTTCCGTCTGACCTCCTGAACCCTCTCTGCTTCAAAACTGCTTCAAACAAATAGCAATTATCATGAGCACATGCAGAATCTGTGTACACATTCGTAACCTTACCTTTCACCAGTAGACATGCTTCCGTTAATGCCTTCAGTTCAGCCAACTGTGCCGAACATGGCCGTTCACACTTCTCAGCTTTCACCGTCACAAAGTTTTCACCTTCCTGTTTCACAACTGCAAAACCTGCATGATTACCCAAACGATCTCAAACATGATCCATACACAACATAAGTGACGTCAGCCTGCACAAGTGAAGTTGCTTCTAAGTCAGGTCTCCGTTTAGTGTATCTCACAGCTTCTGCCACACGCTCATGTGGTTCTCCTTCAAACTCAGGTGGAATGACATCCGCAGGATCCGATGTAGTACACTTCTGTATTCTCACATCTGGACGTGTCAAAAGATGCACAACCTGCAAACATCCTGTCCGAGTCACAACATAACTACTCTGATTTATTAGTTCTGAAATCTTTTGGTGTCTATTGGAGACATATAAGAAAAATGGCTTCTCATAGTCTAGTGTTGCCCGTTTTGGATGACTTTTGCTAATTTTGTTTCAAACTTTCAAAGGCTAATTTAGCCTCATTTGTCCTCTCCAGTTGTGCTTTCAACCTTTGATCTTTGGATTTTTCATGATTCCTTCCAGAGGAAGCAAATTTTATTGCATAATCCTCCCAAAAGAAGATCATAATTGTTTTATTTTAAATTTTATTTATTTATTCATTTAGTTATTTATTTATTTATTTTGGACATGGCGCTTTACTTACTCCCTCCACGTGGGATGGAGAGATATCAGTAGTTCCCTATGGGATAAATAGATACTCTACCTTAGGCTAACAATGCTAAAATTTAAATTCGAAACTTTTTTTTGTTTAAATTTTAGAAATATTGTAATAGTGACATTTAATTTCAAATTTAGAACTTAGTTTTGTTTTGTAATAATGACACACCTGAGGGCGGTCTTTAAACCCTTGAGTACGTCTGATGTAAGTGTACTTCTTACCTCTATATGTCAATGCAAACAAATACTGGGATTCCTCTGCTAGAGGAACGCCATGGACCTGCCGGGCCACTTGTTCCGCCCCGCAGGGACTGGCCACGGTCCTGCCGAACATTCAGGTTTCTCGGTGCTCTCGGACAGCTGTAAACAAAGTGTCCCCTCTCGCCACAGGCCCAACATGCTCCCGAGGACCTTCGTCCTCCAGGTGCACCTCTTCTTGACCTTTGACCGGGTCGACGATGGACTTGCCCCTGTAATGGCTGTTCAGCGGCCCCCGCTGTCATGGCCTCATTTTGTACTTCTTGCTTCACTTGCAGTTCTTCTAACTGCAACCGTGCAAGTTCCCTTTGAATATCCTCCTCCTGCTCCTTCCGTTTCAGTTCTTTGCTGTATTTGTTCACTGTATGCACCACGTGGTCTCGGAATTGCCTATGTGACATTGAATTCAACCCCACCACATCCTCCAGCCTCCCCTGAACTGGGGCAGGCAGAGCCTCTTTGATGGAAACTCTGAACAATGTCACCCAAGCTGGGCTCTTCTCGATTTCTCCCTCAGACTCTTGTCTCCATTTCTTCAATTGTTGTGCAATGTACACATCTGGAGTCTCTGTTTCTGACAGTGGCTCCCCCTTTAATGCTTCAAGGTCCACTCTTACAGGAAACTCAGCTCGTAACGCTCTCCAGAGTGCAGCTCGATATGCATTAAAATCAGTTCCATCAGCTCGGTGGCTTAACATCCAGTCATTCTCACTGTGTCTCAAAATGCCCTCCATGGTAGAAGTTCCAAAACACAGTGCCCACACTGCCTTAATGTGTCCCACAGTCAACAGTTTATCCACTGTTGTTCAAAAGCTCTTATCCATTTGCTTGCACCTGTGTGAACATCCGGCAATCGAGCAACCAGCCCCGCTAGGTCGAGCGTCTGCCACGGCACATACTGTCCCTGCGTCATTTCTATCAAACTCGCTGCTGACGCTGTTGGACTCTTATGTTCTTCAGAAGATGCCTTTTGAACTGGAGGTGCCAGTTCTGGTGATTTTTGATATTGTGGGAGCTGTTCCCTTGCCTGATCTGAATTACAGACGGCGTCTGGCTCAGGAGCTCCTGACTGCTTGATGTAGCTATTTGTGGTTCTGGACGTTCATGAGATATTTTGTGATTTTTTATTTCAGAATCTCCTTGTATGTTTACTGCTCCTGGCAGTGTTGGATATAGCTCTGCATTTTCAAAGAAATGTAAAACTTTTAATTCAAGCTCTCTCTTTTCCTGTCTCTTTTTGCTTTTGTCCTTTGGTTTGTAAGCTTTAATCCTTTATTCCATAATCTTACAGGCAGTTACATTGAAAGTGCCACCTTTTGGCCAGGGTGAGAAATAATTTTTTGTTTGTTTTTTCCATTTTTGAGATATCTTTTTAATATCTTTGGAATGTTCAGGATGCTTGGCGCTGATGGTTATTGTTGGTGTTGCATCCATTGTTTCACCTAGTTAGTTCCCTTCTTTTGACTTTTTATTTACTTTTTTCCCTAATTTTATTTTATTATTATTATTATTATCCCCTTTTTTTTTTTTTTTTTTTTTTAAACAACTCTTGAAAGTCAATTTAAATTAAACTAACTCTAATCAATGCTAATTTAATCCTCGGCTAAATTTAGCTTAGATGCTGCTAATTATTGGATTGGATATTGTCAATGCTAATGGCATAGGTTAGCCTATGTTAGCTTTGAAAGCTTATGTTCTAGGTTGGTTTTTTAAAATTAAAACAAAATTAATTCAATGTTAGGCTAATTTAGCTTGTTGCTATTTTGATTTCTAGTTTGGAGTTAGGTTACTATTAGCTTATTGCTAATGCTAATATTTGCTAACCAATGCCAATTGATGTTAGCTTCCTAGCCGTTGCTAATAAATGCTAACCTATTGCTAATTAAGATTTAAACCAATATTTGCCTTATTGCTATTGCTAATCAATGCTAATTGTATTTCTGATCAATGCTAATTATGGCTAACGAAATGCTAACAAATGCTAATAATGCTAGCCAATGCTAACTACTGCTAATCAATACTACTTATTGATAATCAATACTAGCTTCCTTGTTGACCAATGCTAATCGAATGCTAATTATGCTATTCAATGCTAATTATGCTAGTTATTGCTAATCAATACTAATCAATACTAGCTGTATTACTAATGCTACCCAATGTTACTTTATTGCTAATCGAAAGCTCAGTTAATGCTTACTCTATTTGAAGTGACTCAGGCTAAAGGCGTTGCCCCAACTTTTGCTCACATCCGGATGCTTCCGATCCAATCCATACACAGTGGCCCTCATTTATCAAGCCGTCGTAGAAAGCATCGTTGATATGAGCGGAGAACTCGTCGTACGCAGAGGCTCAAGTGAGATTTACAGAACATGCGTACCACACCAATCCCATCGTAAGACCGAGCGGCTGTTGATAAATCCGGCGGCTGAAATCCATCGTAATTATCCTAATCACGCCTTCTACAAAAGGGGGTTGAGAGGCCGCACCGCTAGAATTTGCGACATGGATAGACGAAAGGCGGCAAAGAAACGCTGTCAACGCTGTCGACAGCTGGGACGGCTGTCAACAGCGTTGGCGATGTAAATCGCAGACCGGACGAGTTATGTATTTTCCCCTACTGTGATGGTCAATAAAATGTGATAAACTCCGATAAATTAAATCTAAAATTGAACGATGTTTTACTTTTTCTCCAATAAGATCAGGAAGAAGTGGTCCGATATGAAATTGGCCACAAAAAAGGTCGCAGCTCTCCGACGCAGCATGTCACAAACGGAGGGGGGGGGGGGCGCTCCGATCCAGGTTTGGATTTGAGTGCCTTGGAGGAGAGGGTGGCTGGCCTGATCGGAGCTACGTCTTTTTTCCTTGAATAACAGAATGCTTACCAAAAGTCAGAATTGCTAAATGAGTTCCTCTCTCCTCCTGAGCGCTCTTGGCTGTGCAGGCTGGTGGGATCTCTGGGTACGGGGTCCTCTGGATGTACATCTGGAAATGGAACTCCATTTTTTTGGGCAATGTATGGAGAACCCCGCATGCAATAATAATATTGCATACCTTTTCGGGCGTATATAGAAGGGTTCCCCCCGCAGCCGAGAGACAGATCCACAGTGCGCAGTGTTAAAGCGCCTCTCCTGTTCGGTGTGAGGGTGCGCGGTTGAATAATGAGTCATCACTCTTCCAATTACGGAGTTGTACTTGTTTAATTTATTTAATTTGCGTTTATGTTTATATTTATGTTGAAGTCAAATAAAACATGGGCCTTCTTTGAAGTGATAAGTCTGTAATTTTAACCAATGGATTTGTTGCGACTCATGAGGCACGCACTAGTGACGCTGCTGTTTATGTATGCTATTGCAGTCACCGCAAGTCAAAATGGAAAAGTGCGTACACGCCCTCAGACCTGTCGTGGTGATTTCATCTTTCCTGCGCTCACGATGGATTTGATAAATGCCAACCTTTGCGCAGAAAAGAACGTACACACGACCTACGCACGTTTTTCGTCTTACGCAAGTTTGATAAATGAGGGCCAATGTCTCTCCACCAATCCAGATGATACAATGCACGTCACAGCTACGTCAATTCTGACCAATGACATGAAAATTTTTTGACCAATGAAATCTGAACACACCTCTAAATCTACCTTCAATGAAACACGTCTGGGACACGTAACTTCTAACCAATCAAATATGAACACACCACTTAGGCTGCCTCCCAGGCTCTTATTAACTCCTCCCAATCTGTAATCTTATGAACAAGACATAACAATTGAACCACACCCTATTCTTCAAATCAAAATGGCGTTTGTCACACTTTTGTAACAAATTAAGAAAGAGAAAGAAATAAAATCTGTCCAGCCGTGGACAGGGAGAAATACAAACCAAACAATACAGAAATAACAATTGCACTATTCTTCACCTCAAAATGGCGTTTGTTAAGAAAGAGAAAGAAATACAATTTAACACGCTGTGGACGGGGAGAAATACAGACCAAAAGATACAGAAACAATGCATAAGCGAAAAACTTTCTTTATCAGGAATGTCCACAATCACGTCGAATGGCGTGATGAACAAATGGCCTAGGGACAGAACCTCTCCCCTAGGTTTGCGAAACCCTCATTTACTCGACTGATAACAACTCTGCAATTAGCACATTACCTAAAGAAAACTAATAATTATTACAGTTCAACCATAGAGTGCCCTGGAAAACAACAAGGAAAGAAAATGTGATTACGCACGAACATTTGTGACAGCATAAGAATGTCAAGGACAAGCGGCGCGCCTACACACAAGCAGCGTGAACGCGCAGCACCCCGCTCTCACCCCTGAGATCCAAACACCTTCAACTGGCCTGTTGAATATGCACTCAACCAAAATTCACAATATTAAAGAAATCAGCACACAGCGTTTAAAAATCACAGCTCATCACTATAACAACACCTTATTACAATGCACAATATTAAAGCAATCAGCACACCGCGTTTAAAAATCACAGCTCATCACTGTAACAACACCTTATTTCAACAAACTATCAATGCGGCAACTATAACCATGAAGCAAATTATAACAATGAAGCAAATCTGAGTGGCTCTGCACTCACTTAATCTTTTATTTAGCCTAAGATTATAAGTAAGACGTTGTGTTAACTCTATGTGTTAACTCAAAATGACTAAAAATACTCAAAAGTCAAGGGATGAGATGAGTTGGAATCTTCTTTTTTTTTTTAGATTCACATAAAACAGAAGGATTTCACACACATGGACCGACAAAGACAAAGACCGGTCACACACACACCAAGTCAGTCGATCAAAGTTTTGTGTCAGTCACTGTTCAAATCTTTACAGTTTTAAATTAACCATTTCTTTCATTTAGACTTTTAATTTTTCAGGAGACATTGGTGTCAGCAATATATGAAATACAAAATGTGTTTTCTCTACAAGCCTCATGATATGGTCTCTAAGGACCAAAGCAACAGATGCTGACGTGTAGCTACTTTATCAGCCTCGCTGTGACCTCTTATAATAATCTCCTGTGGCCAATTCCTGAACGAATTTGATTTTTTTCTCAAAATGTCTTTAAACTGAGGTCTCAGATAACTCCAAAGAGTTCTAAGCAGATATAAAATTATATAAACATATATTTAAAATGTGCCCCTTATAGAACTGGATTTTTTCATTTCAGAGTTTTCTAGAAAGTCTTATTGATCCAACCGTCAAACTTTTATGTTCGCAAGTCAATCAATTATCAGTATTCGTCTACTCCTTGACTAGTGAAAATAATTTCCACATATATTTAATGACCATAATGTGCCCCGTACTTCCGCCAGTATTCCTCCCCCCAATGCATTGAAGGATGGCTGGTGGGCGCTTCTGCTCGGTCGCGTACTGGAGATACATGGTGGTGTAGCTGCGAGTGCTGCGAGGTGATGCCGTTGGAGTAGGAGAGCTTCTCTGTGCCTCGGTTTGCTTGACGAGGCCTTTGTTATGACACAGTTGAAGTATGTAGCACTTTTGAGCTTGTTTATCACGGAAAAACAACCGATTTCTTATATTTTCCAAATTGGCCCCGTCCAGTTGCTTTGGCTGCGTTTCTAACAAAACACTTCAAAATAGCCAACTTCGGAATGCCGCGGTCTTTCGGAGAAAGGCTCATCACCCATATAAATTATGTGGCATGACCATGTGATGCTCAAATTATCATTTTACGCCGAACCATTCCTTTAATGCTCGCTCCATCACTAACAAATCCCTTATCCTTAGTGAGCTTCTATCCAGAAAGTCCTTGGATTTTATGTTTCTCACTGAAACGTGGCAAAGGGAAGGTGAGTTGTTTCATCTTAACGAGCTGTGTCCTGTTGGCTGGTCAGTTATTGGGGCACCTCGTGTGGCCCGCCGTGGAGGTGGGCTTGCTGTTGTATGCAGCAATAGATTCTTGTGTAGAGAGATAAACCCAGACAATTCTCCCTCATTTGAATCACAGATGATTAAGACTGGTTCAACTAATGTGTTTTCCTGTTTGTTGATTTATCGCCCTCCTGGTCCTGCAGGTGCTTTCCTCACTGATTTTACAAACTTCTTATTATTGATCATTAAGCTGGAAAAGGTTTTAATCATTGGGATTTTAACCTTCACATTGATGATGCCAGCTGCAATATGGTTGCTGACCTCCTGTCTATAACAAACTCATTTAACTTTAGTCAACATGTATCTGGTCCCACTCACACCAAGGGACACACCCTGGACCTTGTTTTCTCTATTGGTTTAAACATCACTAGCCTTTATGTGGAGGATGTGCATGTTAGTGATCACAGTTGTGTCTTCTTTAACCTTGCCTTTCCTCTGGATACTCAGCTTCCAAAAAGAAAAGCAGAAAGGCGGTTTATAAATGAAGATGCTGTCAAAAGATTTTCTGATATGTTTGATCGATGTCTGCTAGAAGGACACAGTGATGCAGATACTTTTATTAGAGCTTTTAACAGTCAGTGTTTGGACATCCTAGACCAAGTGGCTCCTGTTAAATTAGCCCATGCCCCACATAAGCATTGTCCCTGGGTTGATGATTGTATTAGGGCGTTTCAGAGAAACTATCGCAAGGTAGAGCGCCTATGGAAGGCAACAAAACTTGAAGTTCACAGGCTTCACCTGAAGGACTTAAGAGCGTCTTTAAACGAAATGCTAAGAATTGCCAGAACTCAATATTTCTCTCAGCTAATAGCCATGAATAAGAAAAACCCTAAATTCTTATTTGACACCATTAGCTCCTTAGTGTCCGCAACTACTATGCAAGCCCCTTTTGTATCTAAAGCAGACAGCAATTCTCTTCTTATTTTATTTGTTGAGAGGACCAGAAAAATAAAAGAAAACAAATCGCCATCATCATTTCACAACATGGCATGTAATCTGCCTCCCCCTCACACTTGGTCCACCTTTAATCCTGTAACACTGCATGATGTGTCTGTCTTGCTTCCCCTGTTCAATTTCTCAAATGACATTATGTACATGTGACATTATTGTGGTCATGAACTCGTGTTTCCCTGTTCCAACAGGTATCCTTTGAATGGTGTTACAGTGCCCCCCCTCTCTGTCTTCTCAAACCCCAGCTGGTGGAGGCGGATGGCCACCCTTCCTGGTTCTGGTTCTGCCAGAGGTTTCTTCCTGTTCAAAGGGAGTCGTTTCTCTCCACAGTCGCCTCAGGCACGCTCAGGACGGGAGATTGGACCGAAGACAAGTTTCAGTGCAATCTGTTGGTTTCCTTAGCAAGGAAATTGTTTTTGAATTGGCTCTATATGAACGAATTGGATTATTTTATGAATAATTATGATTACAATTAATTGAATTCCAATTGGCTTGAATTGGACTTTATTATTTAAGTGCCTTGAGATGACATTTGTTGTATTTGGCGCTATATAAATAAAATTTAATTAAATTGAATATACTATTATAATATATACCATTCTTGCTATACATATAATCATTCATCTATTGTTTGACAATATTTGTGGACTGCCAATTCCTAACTCTGTACAGGCTCTGTACCACTGGAAGTGGTACAGAGCCTGTCCACTCCAGAGTCCAATACCAAGTTGAAGTCCCCTCCTATGATGAGTGTGTTATCTGAGTGATCGAAGAGTGAAGTAAAAAGGGAGTGAAAAAAAGAGGGGTTGTCAACATTTGGACCATATATATTAGCAATGTAAAACTTTATATATTGAATATATAAATTAACTATCATAAATCTACCTGCAGAGTCTATAATTGTGCTGTTTTCAGTAAAATGTACTTTCCTGTTAATTAGAATAGCTACACCTATTTGTCTGGAGTTATAACAGGCTGAGTATACATGAGGAAACTGTGCTGTATCGACTAAATCTATAGCTGCCTGTGATGAATGAGTCTCTTGTAATAAGACCATGTCTGCTTGTAGTTCTTTTAATTGAGTGAACATTTTTATTCTCTTCTCCCTGGAAACAGCTCCACGCACGCGTGTTTTGAATTGTGTGCCATGCAAGTCTTTCTAAGTGCTGTGTATGTTTATATTGATATCATGAAAGGCAGCAAAGATGCAGCTAGTTGGGGTGAAATGAAAGGAAAGGAAAAAAAGGTCAGAAAGAATCAAAGAAAGAAAAGAAGACATATAAACCCATAAAAAACATATTGCATCACATGAGTTTACTAGACAGTCAGGGGGTTTTCTTGCTTAAAGCAATACTATGTAACATTTAAAATAACAGCTTGAAAAAAATTGTGCAGCTAGAATGAGTTTTAATATTACGATTGGCCTGTCTCCTATGCCCTTCGGGGGTCTGAGTTGGAAAAACTGCGCTATGTAACTTTGCTGGACCGGCCCGGGAGCGGCCCGGTAGCTGAGCGGAAGTACTTCGACTTGCTTTCTGGCACACCTACCGCAAAAACAAATAGACCCCTCTCACGCTCCCAGGTACATTTGATTACTCTTACCTTCTCGGTCGACATAGCTTGCACCTTCTGACTCCTCGCCGGTTCGTCAACAAACGTGAAACGTGAAAGCGAAAGGGTGTTGTATTTACGACAGTGTAACCGTACATTACCTCCAAGCCTGTAGGGGGAGCTCCATAGTGGGCTTTTTGAGAAATTACATTGTATTGCTTTAACAGTCGTGTTAATGAATTATTCATCACAGATAACAAAAGTAATGTACAGCATCACCTGAGTTTAGAAGTTCCAAGAGACTCTATCATTGCTAAAAAAAATCAATTTAATAAAATCAGCATATTTTCTGCAGCTTTCTAATCCTCCAAACCAGAGCTATAATATGTTCAGTTGTTTAAATACTGAATTACAGTTCTTAGATATAAAACAGTCAACTCAGCATGATCTGTAGATTTTTTTTCCTTTTAATCTTTTCAGGTTGAGAAGAAAGCTTTATACATTATATGCCTGTTTGCTTGGTATCTCGGTGATAACAATCTTGGCAGATCACTACTTTATACACACAAACACCCATCGCACTTCCTGGGATTAACCAGGGAAAATCCCTAAACAAAACTTCATGCAAATCAGCAGCTTGTGACCTATTAGCAGTTTGTTCTTGAGCTAAAACTTCACTAAACAGTAGAAGGCAGTGACCTTCACCCGCTGTCACAATTGTCTGATAACAAGGTTAGACATTGTCCAAATCTAATTTTGTTCTCTCATATCAGTTTATAGCTAAAAGAATTGTGGAACTGTGAAAACAGCTCTAAACAAAACTCAATGTTGGTGACGAGGAAACTATTCATTAAAAAATATGGCACCATGCTTTGGGGTGGTTTTCTTTACAGTTCTCCAATTCGTTTTTCTACATTCCTTTTTTTTTTTTTTTAATCAATATTTTATTCATTTTCAAACAGACACAGAACAGAGAACATACATGACAGCAGAGGCAAGTAAAAATAAAGTGACATAAAGTGAATAACACATGGAAAGAGAGACAAAAGACAAGTAATAATAATAAAAAAATAAAAATAAAATATAGCTGCAAGCAGCGATGTGGGGGTCCTAGCAGAATGGCCCAATAGGGAAGGCTTGGGCCACTCAGGAAGGCGTCGTGAGTCCATGCACCAAGTTTGGCATCGATACATCAATGCATCGCAGAGATACGGCCAAATGTCCCATTTGCGCGTCGGCATGGAGTTTGATTGGCTGCCGCGGTTACACGGAAGTGAAATAAAAAAATCCATGTAATAACTTATGTGCGGCTTGGTCTGAAGATTCTATGTGCCAAGTTTCGTGGAGATTGGACAATCTTAGTTGCCTGAAATGCGTTTTGAAGGTTTTTGATTAAATTCAAAATGGCGGACAATCCAAGATGGCGCAAATGACGTCATTAAGTGTGTTGACCTTGTCTTTATCCAGGGATTCTATTGATACCTCATTTATGAAATTTGGACCAAGGGGTCCCAAAGATATGAGCAAAAATGTTAACCTGTTACCATAGCGTTCATGGGGCTGCCATAGACTTCAATTGCAGCAGAAACGGATTAATAATAATAATAATAGGAAAAGCTACTAACTCAATGGGTTCCTGCAGCTTCGCTGCTAGGACCCCCAAATATAGCTGCAAGCAGCGATGTGGGGGTCCTAGCAGAATGGCACAATAGGGAAGGCTTGGGCTGCTCAGGAAGGCGTCGTGAGTCCATGCACCAAGTTTGGCATCAATACATCAATGCATCGCAGAGATACGGCCATATGTCACATTTGCGCGTCGGCATGGAGTTTGATTGGCTGCCGCGGTTAAACGGAAGTTAAATAAAAAAATCCACATAATAACTTTTGTGCGGCTTGGTCTGAAGATTCTATGTGCCAAGTCTCGTGGAGATTGGACAATCTTAGTGGCCTGAAATGCGTTTTGAAGGTTTTTGATTAAATTCAAAATGGCGGACAATCCAAGATGGCGCACATGACGTCATTAAGTGTGTTGACCTCGTCCGTATCCAGGGATTCTACTGGTACCTCATTTTTGAAATGTGGACCAAGGGGTCCAAAGTTATGAGCAAAAATGCATTTTTGCTACATATAGCGCCACCTATAGGCCGAACGTCACCAAACTTCTTGGGCCTCTTACCTTTGCAGTCTTGAGTCTGTGTCATAAGTTTGACGTCATGATATCAAATGGTTGCCAAGATATGACCTCACTTCCGGTTTGGGGGCGTCAACCTCGAGTTTGATTGGCTTTTATGGAAAAATGGAAGCCTAATTAAAAATTCCACACAATAACTTTTGTGCGGCTTGGTCTTAAGAGTCTATGTGCCAAGTTTCGTGAAAATTGGACAATCTCTGTGACCTGAAATGCTTTTTTAAGCTTTTTGATAAAATTCAAAATGGCGGAAAATCTAAGCATACGCAAATTGACGTCATGGGGTGCGTTGGACTCGTCATGATCCAAGGATTCCAACGATGCCTCATTTGTGAAATTTGGACCAAGTAGTCCAAAGTTATGAGGCTGAATGCACTTTGAACTTTGGCGTGTTGGTGGCGCTAGAGAGTAAGGTCTTGGGATATGAAATTTCTTGACTTTGGCTTTGGCACTTGGCTAATTACGTGTGCCAAATTTCACAACTTTTTACCATAGCGTTCATGGGGCTGCCATAGACTTCAATTGCAGCGGAAAGTAGAAGAAATATAGCTGCAAGCAGCAATGTGGGGGTCCTAGCAGAATGGCACAATAGGGAAGGCTTAGGCTGCTCAGGAAGGCGTCGTGAGTCCATGCACCAAGTTTGGCATCGATACATCAATGCATCGCAGAGATACGGCCAAATGTCCCATTTGCGCGTCGGCATGGAGTTTGATTGGCTGCCGCGGTTACACGGAAGTGAAATAAAAAAATCCACATAATAACTTATGTGCGGCTTGGTCTGAAGATTCTATGTGCCAAGTCTCGTGGAGATTGGACAATCTTAGTGGCCTGAAATGCGTTTTGAAGGTTTTTAATTAAATTCAAAATGGCGGACAATCCAAGATGGCGCAAATGACGTCATTAAGTGTGTTGACCTCGACCTTATCCAAGGATTCTATTGATACCTTATTTATGAAATTTGGACCAAGGGGTCCAAAGATATGAGCAAAAATGCATTTTTGCTACTTATAGCGCCACCTATAGGCCGAACGTCACCAAACTTCTTGGGCCTCTTACCTTAGCAGTCTTGAGTTTGTGTTATAAGTTTGACGTCATAACATCAAATGGTTGCCAAGATATGGCGTCACTTCCGGTTTGGGGGCGTCGACCTCGAGTTTGATTGGGTTTTAAGGAAAATCGGAAGCCTAATTAAAAATTCCCTTGGATAACTTTTGTGCGGCTTGGTCTGAAGAGTCTATATGCCAAGTTTCGTGATAATTTGACAATCTGTGTGACCTGAAATGCTTTTTTAAGCTTTTTGATAAAATTCAAAATGGCGGAAAAGCTAGGCATACGCAAAATGACGTCATAGGGTGCGTTGGACTCGTCATGATCCAAGGATTCCAATGATGTCTTGTTTGTGAAATTTGGGCCAAGTATTCAAATGTTATTAGGCTGAATGCACTTTGAACTTTGGCGTGTTGGTGGCGCTAGAGAGTAAGCTCTTGGGGCATGAAAATTCTTGAGTTTTTGATTGGCACTTGGCTAATTACGTGTGCCAAATTTCACAACTTTTTACCATAGCGTTAATGGGGCTGCCATAGACTTCAATTGCAGCGGAAAGTAGAAGAATAAATATAGCTGCAAGCAGCGATGTGGGGGTCCTAGCAGAATGGCACAATAGGGAAGGCTTGGGCCGCTCAGGAAGGCTTCGTGAGTCCATGCACCAAGTTTGGCATCGATACATCAATGCATCGCAGAGATACGGCCAAATGTCCCATTTGCGCTTCGGCATGGAGTTTGATTGGCTGCCGCGGTTACACGGAAGTGAAATAAAAAAATCCACATGATACCTTATCTGCGGCTTGGTCTGAAAATTCTATTTGCCAAGTTCCGTCGAGATTGGACAATCTCAGTGGCCTGAAATGCGTTTTGAAGGTTTTTGATTAAATTCAAAATGGCGGACATTCCAAGATGGCGCTGATGACGTCATGATGTGCATTGACCGCGGCTTCATCCAGGGATTCCATTGGTACCTCATTTGTGACATTTAGACCAAGTGGTCCAAAGATATGGGCAAAAATGCATTTTGGCTACATATAGCGCCACCTATAGGCCAAACGTCACCAAACTTCTTGGGCCTCTTACCTTAGCAGTCTTGAGTCTGTGTTATAAGTTTGACGTCATAACATTAAATGGTTGCCAAGATATGACCTCACTTCCGGTTTGGGGGCGTCAACCTCGAGTTTGATTGGCTTTTATGGAAAAATGGAAGCCTAATTAAAAATTCCACACGATAACTTTTGTGCGGCTTGGTCTTAAGAGTCTATGTGCCAAGTTTCGTGATAATTGGACAATCTCTGTGACCTGAAATGCTTTTTAAAGCTTTTTGATAAAATTCAAAATGGCGGAAAATCTAGGTATACGCAAATCGACGTCATAGGGTGCGTTGGACTCGTCATGATCCAAGGATTCCAACGATGCCTTGTTTGTGAAATTTGGACCAAGTATTCAAAAGTTATTAGGCTGAATGCACTTTGAACTTTGGCGTGTTGGTGGCGCTAGAGAGTAAGCTCTTGGGCCATGAAAATTCTTGAGTTTGTGATTGGCACTTGGCTGATTAGGTGTGCCAAATTTCACAACTTTTTACCATAGCGTTCATGGGGCTGCCATAGACTTCAATTGCAGCGGAAACGGATTAATAATAATAATAATAATAAATATAGCTGCAAGCAGCGATGTGGGGGTCCTAGCAGAATGGCCCAATAGGGAAGGCTTGGGCCTCTCAGGAAGGCGTCGTGAGTCCATGCACCAAGTTTGGCATCAATACATCAATGCATCACAGAGATACGGCCAAATGTCCCATTTGCGCGTCGGCATGGAGTTTGATTGGCTGCCGTGGTTACACGGAAGTGAAATAAAAAAATCCATGTAATAACTTATGTGCGGCTTGGTCTGAAGATTCTATGTGCCAAGTTTCGTGGAGATTGGACAATCTTAGTTGCCTGAAATGCGTTTTGAAGGTTTTTGATTAAATTCAAAATGGCGGACAATCCAAGATGGCGCAAATAACTTCATTGAGTGTGTTGACCTCGACCTTATCCAGGGATTCTATTGATACCTCATTTATGAAATTTGGACCAAGGGGTCCAAAGATATGAGCAAAAATGCATTTTTGCTACTTATAGCGCCACCTATAGGCCGAACGTCACCAAACTTCTTGGGCCTCTTACCTTAGCAGTCTTGAGTTTGTGTTATAAGTTTGACGTCAAGATATCAAATGGTTGCCAAGATATGACCTCACTTCCGGTTTGGGGGCGTCAACCTCGAGTTTGATTGGCTTTTGTGGAAAAATGGAAGCCTAATTAAAAATTCCCTTGGATAACTTTTGTGCGGCTTGGTCTTAAGAGTCTATGTGCCAAGTTTCGTGAAAATTGGACAATCTCTGTGACCTGAAATGCTTTTTTAAGTTTTTTGATAAAATTCAAAATGGCGGAAAATCTAGGTATACGCAAATTGACGTCATAGGGTGCGTTGGACTCGTCATGATCCAAGGATTCCAATGATGTCTTGTTTGTGAAATTTGGACCAAGTATTCAAAAGTTATTAGGCTGAATGCACTTTGAACTTTGACGTGTTGGTGGCGCTAGAGAGTAGACTCTTGGGCCATGAAAATTCTTGAGTTTGTGATTGGCACTTGGCTAATTACGTGTGCCAAATTTCACAACTTTTTACCATAGCGTTCATGGGGCTGCCATAGACTTACATTGCAGCAGAAATTGAAGAATAATAATAATAGGAAAAGCTACTAACTCAATGGGTTCCTGCAGCTTCGCTGCTAGGACCCCCAATAATAATAGGAAAAGCTACTAACTCAATGGGTTCCTGCAGCTTCGCTGCTAGGACCCCCAAATATAGCTGCAAGCAGCGATGTGGGGGTCCTAGCAGAATGGCACAATAGGCAAGGCTTGGGCTGCTCAGGAAGGCGTCGTGAGTCCATGCACCAAGTTTGGCATCGATACATCAATGCATCGCAGAGATACGGCCAAATGTCCCATTTGCGCGTCGGCGTGGTGTCTGATTGGCTGCCGCGGTTACACGGAAGTTAAATAAAAAAATCCACATGATAACTTATGTGCGGCTTGGTCTGAAGATTCTATTTGCCAAGTTCTGTCGAGATTGGAACCTCTCAGAGGCCTGAAATGCTTTTTGAAGGTTTTCGATTAAATTCAAAATGGCGGACATTCCAAGATGGCGCTGATGACGTCATGATATGCATTGACCTCGGCTGCATCCAGGGATTCCATTGGTACCTCATTTGTGACATTTAGACCAAGTGGTCCAAAGATATGGGCAAAAATGCATTTTGGCTACATATAGCGCCACCTATAGGCCAAACGTCACCAAACTTCTTGGGCCTCTTACCTTTGCAGTCTTGAGTCTGTGTTATAAGTTTGACGTCATAACATCAAATGGTTGCCAAGATATGACCTCACTTCCGGTTTGGGGGCGTCAACCTCGAGTTTGATTGGCTTTTATGGAAAAATGGAAGCCTAATTAAAAATTCCCTTGGATAACTTTTGTGCGGCTTGGTCTTAAGAGTCTATGTGCCAAGTTTCGTGAAAATTGGACAATCTCTGTGACCTGAAATGCTTTTTTAAGCTTTTTGATAAAATTCAAAATGGCGGAAAATTTAAGTATACGCAAATTGACGTCATAGGGTGCGTTGGACTCGTCATGATCCAAGGATTCCAACGATGCCTCATTTGTGAAATTTGGACCAAGTAGTCCAAAGTTATGAGGCTGAATGCACTTTGAACTTTGGCGTGTTGGTGGCGCTAGAGAGTAAGGTCTTGGGTTATGAAATTTCTTGACTTTGGCTTTGGCACTTGGCTGATTACGTGTGCCAAATTTCACAACTTTTTACCATAGCGTTCATGGGGCTGCCATAGACTTCAATTGCAGCGGAAAGTAGAAGAATAAATATAGCTGCAAGCAGCGATGTGGGGGTCCTAGCAGAATGGCACAATAGGGAAGGCTTGGGCCGCTCAGGAAGGCGTCGTGAGTCCATGCACCAAGTTTAGCATCTATATATCAATGCATCGCAGAGATACGGCCAAATGTCCCATTTGCGCGTCGGCATGGAGTTTGATTGGCTGCCGCGGTTACACGGAAGTGAAATAAAAAAATCCACATAATAACTTATTTGCGGCTTGGTCTGAAGATTCTATGTGCCAAGTCTCGTGGAGATTGGACAATTTTAGTGGCCTGAAATGCGTTTTGAAGGTTTTTGATTAAATTCAAAATGGCGGACAATCCAAGATGGCGCAAATGACGTCATTAAGTGTGTTGACCTCGTCCTTATCCAGGGATTCTACTGGTACCTCATTTGTGAAATGTGGACCAAGGGGTCCAAAGATATGAGCAAAAATGCATTTTTGCTACATATAGCGCCACCTATAGGCCGAACGTCACCAAACTTCTTGGGCCTCTTACCTTACCAGTCTTGAGTCTGTGTTATAAGTTTGACGTCATGATATCAAATGGTTGCCAAGATATGACCTCACTTCCGGTTTGGGGGCGTCAACCTCGAGTTTGATTGGCTTTTATGGAAAAATTGAAGCCTAATTAAAAATTCCACACGATAACTTTTGTGCGGCTTGGTCTTAAGAGTCTATGTGCCAAGTTTCGTGATAATTGGACAATCTCTGTGACCTGAAATGCTTTTTTAAGCTTTTTGATAAAATTCAAAATGGCGGAAAATCTAAGTATACGCAAATTGACGTCATAGGGTGCGTTGGACTCGACATGATCCAAGGATTCCAACGATGCCTCATTTGTGAAATTTGGACCAAGTAGTCCAAAGTTATTAGGCTGAATGCACTTTGAACTTTGGCGTGTTGGTGGCGCTAGAGAGTAAGCTCTTGGGGCATGAAAATTCTTGATATTGGCTTTGGCACTTGGCTGATTACGTGTGCCAAATTTCACAACTTTTTACCATAGCGTTCATGGGGCTGCCATAGACTTCAATTGCAGCGGAAACGGATTAATAATAATAATAATAATAATAATAATAGGAAAAGCTACTAACTCAATGGGTTCCTGCAGCTTCGCTGCTAGGACCCCCAATAAATATAGCTGCAAGCAGCAATGTGGGGGTCCTAGCAGAATGGCACAATAGGGAAGGCTTGGAACGCTCAGGAAGGCGTCGTGAGTCCATGCACCAAGTTTGGCATCGATACATCAATGCATCACATAGATACGGCCAAATGTCCCATTTGTGCATCGGCATGGAGTTTGATTGGCTGCCGCAGTTACAGGGAAGTTAAATAAAAAAATCCATATAATAACTTATGTGCGGCATGGTCTGAAGATTATATGTGCCAAGTCCCGTGGAGATTGGACAATCTTAGTGGCCTGAAATGCGTTTTGAAGGTTTTTGATTAAATTCAAAATGGCGGACAATCCAAGATGGCGCAGATGACGTCATTAAGTGTGTTGACCTCGTCCTGATCCAGGGATTCCACTGGTACCTCATTTGTGAAATGTGGACCAAGGGGTCCAAAGATATGAGCAAAAATGCATTTTTGCTACATATAGCGCCACCTATAGGCCAAACGTCACCAAACTTCTTGGGCCTCTTACTTTAGCAGTCTTGAGTGTGTGTTATTAGTTTGACGTCATGATATCAAATGGTTGCCAAGATATGACCTCACTTCCGGTTTGGGGGCGTCAACCTCGAGTTTGATTGGCTTTTATGGAAAAATGGAAGCCTAATTAAAAATTTCACACGATAACTTTTGTGCGGCTTGGTCTTAAGAGTCTATGTGCCAAGTTTCGTGATAATTGGACAATCTCTGTGACCTGAAATGCTTTTTTAAGCTTTTTGATAAAATTCAAAATGGCGGAAAATCTAAGTATACGCAAATTGACGTCATAGGGTGCGTTGGACTCGTCATGATCCAAGGATTCCAACGATGCCTCATTTGTGAAATTTGGACCAAGTAGTCCAAAGTTATTAGGCTTAATGCACGTTGAACTTTGACGTGTTGGTGGCGCTAGAGAGTAAGCTCTTGGGGCATGAATATTCTTGACTTTGGCTTTGGCACTTGGCTGATTACGTGTGCCAAATTTCACAACTTTCTCGCATAGCGTTCATGGGGCTGCCATAGACTTCAATTGCAGCAGAAACGGATCAATAATAATAAGAAAAGCTACTAACACAATGGGTTCCTGCAGCTTCGCTGCTAGGACCCCCAATAAATATAGCTGCAAGCAGCAATGTGGGGGTCCTAGCAGAATGGCACAATAGGGAAGGCTTGGAACGCTCAGGAAGGCGTCGTGAGTCCATGCACCAAGTTTGGCATCGATACATCAATGCATCGCAGAGATACGGCCAAATGTCCCATTTTCGCGTCGGCATGGAGTTTGATTGACTGCCGCGGTTACACGGAAGTTAAATAAAAATATCCACATAATAACTTATATGCGGCTTGGTCTGAAGATTCTATGTGCCAAGTCTCGTTGAGATTGGACAATCTTAGTGGCCTGAAATGCGTTTTGAAGGTTTTTGATTAAATTCAAAATGGCGGACAATCCAAGATGGCGCAAATAACATCATTAAGTGTGTTGACCTCGACGTTATCCAGGGATTCTATTGATACCTCATTTGTGAAATTTGGACCAAGGGGTCCAAAGATATAAGCAAAAATGCATTTTTGCTACTTATAGCGCCACCTATAGGCCGAACGTCACCAAACTTCTTGGGCCTCTTACCTTAGCAGTCTTGAGTTTGTGTTATAAGTTTGACGTCATGATATCAAATGGTTTAAAGATATGACCTCATTTCCGGTTTGGGGGCGTCAACCTCGAGTTTGATTGGCTTTTATTGAAAAATGGAAGCCTAATTGAAAATTCCCTTGTATAACTTTTGTGCGGCTTGGTCTTAAGAGTCTATGTGCCAAGTTTCGTGAAAATTGGACAATCTCTGTGATCTGAAATGCTTTTTTAAGCTTTTTGCTAAAATTCAAAATGGCGGAAAATCTAAGTATACGCAAAGTGACGTCATAGGGTGCGTTGGACTCGTCATGATCCAAGGATTCCAATGATGTCTTGTTTGTAAAATTTGGACCAAGTAGTCCAAAGTTATTAGGCTGAATGCACTTTGAACTTTGGCGTGTTGGTGGCGCTAGAGAGTAAGCTCTTGGGGCATGAAATTTCTTGACTTTGGCTTTGGCACTTGGCTGATTACGTGTGCCAAATTTCACAACTTTTTACCATAGCGTTCATGGGGCTGCCATAGACTTCAATTGCAGCGGAAAGTAGATCAATAATAATAATAGGAAAAGCTACTAACACAATGGGTTCCTGCAGCTTCGCTGCTAGGACCCCCAATAATAATAAGAAAAGCTAGTAACACAATGGGTTCCTGCAGCTTCGCTGCTAGGACCCCCAAATATAGCTGCAAGCAGCGATGTGGGGGTCCTAGCAGAATGGCACAATAGGCAAGCCTTGGGCTGCTCAGGAAGGCGTCATGAGTCCATGCACCAAGTTTGGCATCGATACATCAATGCATCGCAGAGATACGGCCAAATGTCTCAATTGCGTGTCGGCATAGATTTTGATTGGCTGCCGCGGTTAAACGGAAGTGAAATAAAGAAATCCACATAATAACTTATATGCGGCTTGGTCTGAATATTCTATGTGCCAAGTTCCGTGGAGATTGGACAATCTCAGTGGCTTGAAATGCTTTTTGAAGGTTTTCGATTAAATTCAAAATGGCGGACAATCCAAGATGGCGCATATCACATTATTTGTTCCGTTGACCTCGTCTGCATTCAGGGATTCCAACGGTACCTCATTTGTGAAATTTGGCCCAAGGGGTCCAAAGATATGAGCAAAAATGCCTTTTTGCTACATATAGCGCCACCTAATGGCCAAACGTCACCAAACTTCTTGTGCCTCTTACCTTTGCAGTCTTGAGTCTTTGTTATAAGTTTGACGTCATAACATCAAATGTTTGCCAAGATATGAGCTCACTTCCGGTTTGGCGGCGTCAACCTCAAGTTTGATTGGATTTTATGGAAAATTGGAAGCCTAATTAAAAATTCCACACGATAACTTTTGTGCGGCTTGGTCTTAAGAGTCTATATGCCAAGTTTCGTGAAAATTGGACAATCTGTGTGACCTGAAATGCTTTTTTAAGCTTTTTGATAAAATTCAAAATGGCGGAAAATCTAAGTATACGCAAATTGACGTCATAGGGTGCGTTGGACTCGTCATGATCCAAGGATTCCAACGATGTCTCATTTGTGAAATTTGGACCAAGTAGTCAAAAGTTATTAGGCTGAATACACTTTGAACTTTGGTGTGTTGGTGGCGCTAGAGAGTAAGCTCTTGGGGCATGAAAATTCTTGATTTTGGCTTTGGCACTTGGCTGATTACGTGTGCCAAATTTCACAACTTTCTCGCATTGCGTTCATGGGGCTGCCATAGACTTCAATTGCAGCGGAAACGGATGAATAATAATAATAAGAAGAAGAAAAGCTACTAACTCAATGGGTTCCTGCAGCTTCGCTGCTAGGACCCCCAATAATAATAAGAAAAGCTACTAACACAATGGGTTCCTGCAGCTTCGCTGCTAGGACCCCCAATAATAATAATAATAATAATAGGAAAAGCTACTAACTCAATGGGTTCCTGCAGCTTCGCTGCTAGGACCCCCAAATATAGCTGCAATCAGCAATGTGGGGGTCCTAGCAGAATGGCACAATAGGGAAGGCTTGGAACGCTCAGGAAGGCGTCGTGAGTCCATGCACCAAGTTTGGCATCGATACATCAATGCATCGCAGAGATACGGCCAAATGTCCCATTTGCGCGTCGGCATGGAGTTTGATTGACTGCCGCGGTTACACGGAAGTTAAATAAAAATATCCACACAATAACTTATATGCGGCTTGGTCTGAAGATTCTATGTGCCAAGTCTCGTTGAGATTGGACAATCTTAGTGGCCTGAAATGCGTTTTGAAGGTTTTTGATTAAATTCAAAATGGCGGACAATCCAAGATGGCGCAAATAACATCATTAAGTGTGTTGACCTCGACGTTATCCAGGGATTCTATTGATACCTCATTTGTGACATTTGGACCAAGTGGTCCAAAGATATGGGCAAAAATGCATTTTTGCTACATATAGCGCCACCTATAGGCCGAACGTCACCAAACTTCTTGGGCCTCTTACCTTAGCAGTCTTGAGTCTGTGTCATAAGTTTGACGTCATGATATCAAATGGTTGCCAAGATATGACCTCACTTCCGGTTTGGGGGCTTCAATTTTGAGTTTGATTGGCTTTTGTGGAAAATTGGAAGCCTAATTAAAAATTCCACACAATAACTTTTGTGCGGCTTGGTCTTAAGAGTCTATGTACCAAGTTTCGTGAAAATTGGACAATCTCTGTGACCTGAAATGCTTTTTTAAGCTTTTTGATAAAATTCAAAATGGCGGAAAATCTAAGTATACGCAAATTGACGTCATAGGGTGCGTTGGACTCGTCATGATCCAAGGATTCCAATGATGTCTTGTTTGTGAAATTTGGACCAACAAGTCAAAAGTTATTAGGCTGAATGCACTTTGAACTTTGACGTGTTGGTGGTGCTAGAGAGTAGACTCTTGGGCCATGAAAATTCTTGAGTTTGTGATTGGCACTTGGCTGATTACGTGTGCCAAATTTCACAACTTTTTACCATAGCGTTCATGGGGCTGCCATAGACTTCAATTGCAGCAGAAAGTAGATCAAATATAGCTGCAAGCAGCGATGTGGGGGTCCTAGCAGAATGGCACAATAGGCAAGGCTTGGGCTGCTCAGGAAGGCGTCGTGAGTTCATGCACCAAGTTTGGCATCGATACATCAATACATCGCAGAGATACGGCCAAATGTCCCATTTGCGCGTCGGCGTGGAGTTTGATTGGCTGCCGCGGTTACACGGAAGTGAAATAAAAAAATCCACATGATAACTTATGTGCAGCTTGGTCTGAAGATCCTATTTGCCAAGTTCCGTTGAGATTGGAATATCTCAGAGGCCTGAAATGCTTTTTGAAGGTTTTCAGTTAAATTCAAAATGGCGGACAATCCAAGATGGCGCTGATGACGTCATGATGTGCATTGACCTCGGCTTCATCCAGGGATTCCATTGGTACCTCATTTGTGACATTTGGACCAAGTGGTCCAAAGATATGGGCAAAAATGCATTTTGGCTACATATAGTGCCACCTATAGGCCGAACGTCACCAAACTTCTTGGGCCTCTTACCTTAGCCGTCTTGAGTCTGTGTTATAAGTTTGACGTCATAACATCAAATGGTTGCCAAGATATGACCTCACTTCCAGTTTGGGGGCGTCAACCTCAAGTTTGATTGGCTTTTATGGAAAAATGGAAGCCTAATTAAAAATTCCACACGATAACTTTTTTGCGGCTTGGTCTTAAGAGTCTATGTGCCAAGTTTCGTGATAATTGGACAATCTCTGTGACCTGAAATGCTTTTTTAAGCTTTTTGATAAAATTCAAAATGGCGGAAAATCTAAGTATACGCAAATTGACGTCATAGTGTGCGTTGGACTCGTCATGATCCAAGGATTCCAATGATGTCTTGTTTGTGAAATTTGGACCAAGTAGTCAAAAGTTATTAGGCTGAATGCACTTTGAACTTTGACGTGTTGGTGGCGCTAGAGAGTAGACTCTTGGGCCATGAAAATTCTTGAGTTTGTGATTGGCACTTGGCTAATTACGTGTGCCAAATTTCACAACTTTTTACCATAGCGTTCATGGGGCTGCCATAGACTTCAATTGCAGCAGAAAGTAGAGGAATAAATATAGCTGCAAGCAGCAATGTGGGGGTCCTAGCAGAATGGCCCAATAGGCAAGGCTTGGGCTGCTCAGGAAGGCGTCGTGAGTCCATGCACCAAGTTTGGCATCGATACATCAATGCATCGCAGAGATACGGCCAAATGTCCCATTTGCGCGTCGGCATGGAGTTTGATTGGCTGCCGCGGTTACACGGAAGTTAAATAAAAAAATCCACATAATAACTTATGTGCGGCTTGGTCTGAAGATTCTATGTGCCAAGTCTCGTGGAGATTGGACAATCTTAGTGGCCTGAAATGCGTTTTGAAGGTTTTTGATTAAATTCAAAATGGCGGACAATCCAAGATGGCGCAAATGACGTCATTAAGTGTGTTGACCTCGACCTTATCCAGGGATTCTATTGATACCTCATTTGTGAAATTTGGACCAAGGGGTCCAAAGATATGAGCAAAAATGCATTTCTGCTACATATAGCGCCACCTATAGGCCGAACGTCACCAAACTTCTTGGGCCTCTTACCTTAGCAGTCTTGAGTCTGTGTGATAAGTTTGACGTCATGATATCAAATGGTTGCCAAGATATGACCTCACTTCCGGTTTGGGGGCGTCAACCTCAAGTTTGATTGGCTTTTAAGGAAAAATGGAAGCCTAATTAAAAATTCCACACGATAACTTTTGTGCGGCTTGGTCTTAAGAGTCTATGTGCCAAGTTTCGTGATACTTGGACAATCTCTGTGACCTGAAATGCTTTTTTAAGCTTTTTGATAAAATTCAAAATGGCGGAAAATCTAAGTATACGCAAATTGACGTCATAGGGTGCGTTGGACTCGTCATGATCCAAGGATTCCAACGATGCCTCATTTGTGAAATTTGGACCAAGTAGTCCAAAGTTATTAGGCTGAATGCACTTTGAACTTTGGCGTGTTGGTGGCGCTAGAGAGTAAGCTCTTGGGGCATGAAATTTCTTGACTTTGGCTTTGGCACTAGGCTGATTACGTGTGCCAAATTTCACAACTTTTTACCATAGCGTTCATGGGGCTGCCATAGACTTCAATTGCAGCGGAAAGTAGATCAATAATAAATATAGCTGCAAGCAGCAATGTGGGGGTCCTAGCAGAATGGCACAATAGGGAAGGCTTGGAACGCTCAGGAAGGCGTCGTGAGTCCATGCACCAAGTTTGGCATCGATACATCAATGCATCACATAGATACGGCCAAATGTCCCATTTGTGCATCGGCATGGAGTTTGATTGGCTGCCGCAGTTACAGGGAAGTTAAATAAAAAAATCCATATAATAACTTATGTGCGGCATGGTCTGAAGATTATATGTGCCAAGTCCCGTGGAGATTGGACAATCTTAGTGGCCTGAAATGCGTTTTGAAGGTTTTTGATTAAATTCAAAATGGCGGACAATCCAAGATGGCGCAGATGACGTCATTAAGTGTGTTGACCTCGTCCTGATCCAGGGATTCCACTGGTACCTCATTTGTGAAATGTGGACCAAGGGGTCCAAAGATATGAGCAAAAATGCATTTTTGCTACATATAGCGCCACCTATAGGCCAAACGTCACCAAACTTCTTGGGCCTCTTACTTTAGCAGTCTTGAGTGTGTGTTATTAGTTTGACGTCATGATATCAAATGGTTGCCAAGATATGACCTCAATTCCGGTTTGGGGGCGTCAACCTCGAGTTTGATTGGCTTTTATGGAAAAATGGAAGCCTAATTAAAAATTTCACACGATAACTTTTGTGCGGCTTGGTCTTAAGAGTCTATGTGCCAAGTTTCGTGATAATTGGACAATCTCTGTGACCTGAAATGCTTTTTTAAGCTTTTTGATAAAATTCAAAATGGCGGAAAATCTAAGTATACGCAAATTGACGTCATAGGGTGCGTTGGACTCGTCATGATCCAAGGATTCCAACGATGCCTCATTTGTGAAATTTGGACCAAGTAGTCCAAAGTTATTAGGCTTAATGCACTTTGAACTTTGACGTGTTGGTGGCGCTAGAGAGTAAGCTCTTGGGGCATGAATATTCTTGACTTTGGCTTTGGCACTTGGCTGATTACGTGTGCCAAATTTCACAACTTTCTCGCATAGCGTTCATGGGGCTGCCATAGACTTCAATTGCAGCAGAAACGGATCAATAATAATAAGAAAAGCTACTAACACAATGGGTTCCTGCAGCTTCGCTGCTAGGACCCCCAATAATAATAAGAAAAGCTAGTAACACAATGGGTTCCTGCAGCTTCGCTGCTAGGACCCCCAAATATAGCTGCAAGCAGCAATGTGGGGGTCCTAGCAGAATGGCACAATAGGGAAGGCTTGGAACGCTCAGGAAGGCGTCGTGAGTCCATGCACCAAGTTTGGCATCGATACATCAATGCATCGCAGAGATACGGCCAAATGTCCCATTTGCGCGTCGGCATGGAGTTTGATTGACTGCCGCGGTTACACGGAAGTTAAATAAAAATATCCACATAATAACTTATGTGCGGCTTGGTCTGAAGATTCTATGTGCCAAGTCTCGTGGAGATTGGACAATCTTAGTGGCCTGAAATGCGTTTTGAAGGTTTTTGATTAAATTCAAAATGGCGGACAATCCAAGATGGCGCAAATAACGTCATTAAGTGTGTTGACCTCGACGTTATCCAGGGATTCTATTGATACCTCATTTGTGAAATTTGGACCAAGGGGTCCAAAGATATAAGCAAAAATGCATTTTTGCTACTTATAGCGCCACCTATAGGCCGAACGTCACCAAACTTCTTGGGCCTCTTACCTTAGCAGTCTTGAGTTAGTGTTATAAGTTTGACGTCATGATATCAAATGGTTGCCAAGATATGACCTCATTTCCGGTTTGGGGGCGTCAACCTCGAGTTTGATTGGCTTTTATGGAAAAATGGAAGCCTAATTGAAAATTCCCTTGGATAACTTTTGTGCGGCTTGGTCTTAAGAGTCTATGTGCCAAGTTTCGTGAAAATTGGACAATCTCTGTGATCTGAAATGCTTTTTTAAGCTTTTTGCTAAAATTCAAAATGGCGGAAAATCTAAGTATACGCAAAGTGACGTCATAGGGTGCGTTGGACTCGTCATGATCCAAGGATTCCAATGATGTCTTGTTTGTAAAATTTGGACCAAGTAGTCCAAAGTTATTAGGCTGAATGCACTTTGAACTTTGGCGTGTTGGTGGCGCTAGAGAGTAAGCTCTTGGGGCATGAAATTTCTTGACTTTGGCTTTGGCACTTGGCTGATTACGTGTGCCAAATTTCACAACTTTTTACCATAGCGTTCATGGGGCTGCCATAGACTTCAATTGCAGCGGAAAGTAGAAGAATAATAATAATAAGAAAAGCTACTAACACAATGGGTTCCTGCAGCTTCGCTGCTAGGACCCCCAAATATAGCTGCAAGCAGCGATGTGGGGGTCCTAGCAGAATGGCACAATAAGCAAGGATTGGGCTGCTCAGGAATGCGTCATGAGTCCATGAACCAAGTTTGGCATTGATACATCAATGCATGGCAGAGATACGGCCAAATGTCCCGTTTGCATGTCGCCGTAGAGTTTGATTGGCTGCCGCGGTTAAACCGAAGTGAAATAAAAAAATTCACATGATAACTTATGTGCTGCTTGGTCTGAAGATTCTATGTGCCAAGTCCCGTGGAGATTAGACAATCTCAGTGGCCTGAAATGCTTTTTGAAGGTTTTCAATTAAATTCAAAATGGCGGACAATCCAAGATGGCGCAGATGACGTCATGATGTGGGTTGATCTTGACTATATCCAGGGATTCCAACGGTACCTCATTTGTGAAATTTGGACCAATGGGTCCAAAGATATGAGCAAAAATGCATTTTTGCTACATATAGCGCCACCTATAGGCTAAACGTCACCAAACTTCGTTGGCCTCTTACCGGCCTGGATATGAGTCTGTGTTAGAAGTTTGACGTCATAACATCAAATGGTTACCAAGATATGGCCTCACTTCCGGTTTGGCGGCGTCAACCACGAGTTTGCTTGGCTTTTATGGAAAATCGGAAACCTAATTAAAAATTCCACCCAATAACTTTTGTGCGGCTTGGTCTTAAAAGTCTATGTGCCAAGTTTCGTGAAGATTGAACAATCTGCGTGGCCTGAAATGCTTTTTTAAGCTTTTTGATAAAATTCAAAATGGCGGAAAATCTAAGCATACGCAAATTGACGTCATAGGGTGCGTTGGACTCGTCATGATCCAAGGATTCCAACGATGCCTCACTTGTGAAATTTGGACCAAGTAGTCCAAAGTTATTAGGCTGAATGCACTTTGAACTTTGACGTGTTGGTGGCGCTAGAGAGTAAGGTCTTGGGGCATGAAATTTCTTGACTTTGGCTTTGGCACTTGGCTGATTACGTGTGCCAAATTTCACAACTTTTTACCATAGCTTTAATGGGGCTGCCATAGACTTCAATTGCAGCGGAAAGTAGAAGAATAATAAATATAGCTGCAAGCAGCAATGTGGGGGTCCTAGCAGAATGGCACAATAGGGAAGGCTTGGAACGCTCAGGAAGGCGTCGTGAGTCCATGCACCAAGTTTGGCATCGATACATCAATGCATCACATAGATACGGCCAAATGTCCCATTTGTGCATCGGCATGGAGTTTGATTGGCTGCCGCAGTTACAGGGAAGTTAAATAAAAAAATCCATATAATAACTTATGTGCGGCATGGTCTGAAGATTATATGTGCCAAGTCCCGTGGAGATTGGACAATCTTAGTGGCCTGAAATGCGTTTTGAAGGTTTTTGATTAAATTCAAAATGGCGGACAATCCAAGATGGCGCAGATGACGTCATTAAGTGTGTTGACCTCGTCCTGATCCAGGGATTCCACTGGTACCTCATTTGTGAAATGTGGACCAAGGGGTCCAAAGATATGAGCAAAAATGCATTTTTGCTACATATAGCGCCACCTATAGGCCAAACGTCACCAAACTTCTTGGGCCTCTTACTTTAGCAGTCTTGAGTGTGTGTTATTAGTTTGACGTCATGATATCAAATGGTTGCCAAGATATGACCTCACTTCCGGTTTGGGGGCGTCAACCTCGAGTTTGATTGGCTTTTATGGAAAAATGGAAGCCTAATTAAAAATTTCACACGATAACTTTTGTGCGGCTTGGTCTTAAGAGTCTATGTGCCAAGTTTCGTGATAATTGGACAATCTCTGTGACCTGAAATGCTTTTTTAAGCTTTTTGATAAAATTCAAAATGGCGGAAAATCTAAGTATACGCAAATTGACGTCATAGGGTGCGTTGGACTCGTCATGATCCAAGGATTCCAACGATGCCTCATTTGTGAAATTTGGACCAAGTAGTCCAAAGTTATTAGGCTTAATGCACGTTGAACTTTGACGTGTTGGTGGCGCTAGAGAGTAAGCTCTTGGGGCATGAATATTCTTGACTTTGGCTTTGGCACTTGGCTGATTACGTGTGCCAAATTTCACAACTTTCTCGCATAGCGTTCATGGGGCTGCCATAGACTTCAATTGCAGCAGAAACGGATCAATAATAATAAGAAAAGCTACTAACACAATGGGTTCCTGCAGCTTCGCTGCTAGGACCCCCAAATATAGCTGCAAGCAGCAATGTGGGGGTCCTAGCAGAATGGCACAATAGGGAAGGCTTGGGCTGCTCAGGAAGGCGTCGTGAGTCCATGCACCAAGTTTGGCATCGATACACCAATGCATCGCAGAGATACGGCCAAATGTCCCATTTGCGCGTCGGCATCGAGTTTGATTGGCTGCCGCGGTTACACGGAATTTAACTAAAAAAATCCACATAATAACTTATGTGCGGCTTGGTCTGAAGACTCTATGTGCCAAGTCTCGTGGAGATTGGACAATCTTAGTGGCCTGAAATGCGTTTTGAAGGTTTTTGATTAAATTCAAAATGGCGGACAATCCAAGATGGCGCAAATGACGTCATTAAGTGTGTTGACCTCGTCTGTATCCAGGGATTCTACTGGTACCTCATTTGTGAAATGTGGACCAACGGGTCCAAAGATATGAGCAAAAATGCATTTTTGATACATATAGCGCCACCTATAGGCCGAACGTCACCAAACTTCTTGGGCCTCTTACCTTAGCAGTCTTGAGTCTGTGTTATAAGTTTGACGTCATGATATCAAATGGTTGCCAAGATATGACCTCACTTCCGGTTTGGGGGCGTCAACCTTGAGTTTGATTGGCTTTTATGGAAAAATGGAAGCCTAATTAAAAATTCCCTTGGATAACTTTTGTGCGACTTGGTCTTAAGAGTCTATGTGCCAAGTTTCGTGAAAATTGGACAATCTCTGTGACCTGAAATGCTTTTTAAAGCTTTTTGATAAAATTCAAAATGGCGGAAAATCTAGGTATACGCAAATTGACGTCATAGGGTGCGTTGGACTCGTCATGATCCAAGGATTCCAACGATGCCTCATTTGTGAAATTTGGACCAAGTAGTCCAAAGTTATTAGGCTGAATGCACTTTGAACTTTGGCGTGTTGGTGGCGCTAGAGAGTAAGCTCTTGGGGCATGAAATTTCTTGACTTTGGTTTTGGCACTTGGCTGATTAGGTGTGCCAAATTTCACAACTTTTTACCATAGCGTTCATGGGGCTGCCATAGACTTCAATTGCAGCGGAAAGTAGAAGAATAATAGGAAAAGCTACTAACACAATGGGTTCCTGCAGCTTCGCTGCTAGGACCCCCAATAATAGGAAAAGCTACTAACACAATGGGTTCCTGCAGCTTCGCTGCTAGGACCCCCAATAATAAATATAGCTGCAAGCAGCGATGTGGGGGTCCTAGCAGAATGGCACAATAGGCAAGGCTTGGGCTGCTCAGGATGGCGTCGTGAGTTCATGCAACAAGTTTGGCATCGATACATCAATGCATCGCAGAGATACGGCCAAATGTCCCATTTGCGCGTTGGCGTGGAGTTTGATTGGCTGCCGCGGTTACACGGAAGTGAAATAAAAAAATCCACATGATAACTTATGTGCGGCTTGGTCTGAAGATTCTATTTGCCAAGTTCCGTCGAGATTGGACACTCTCAGAGGTCTGAAATGCTTTTTGAAGGTTTTCGATTAAATTCAAAATGGCGGACAATCCAAGATGGCGCTGATGACGTCATGATGTGCATTGACCTCGGCTTCATCCAGGGATTCCATTGGTACCTCATTTGTGACATTTGGACCAAGTGGACCAAAGATATGGGCAAAAATACATTTTTGCTACATATAGCGCCACCTATAGGCCGAACGTCACCAAACTTCTTGGGCCTCTTACCTTAGCAGTCTTGAGTCTGTGTTATAAGTTTGACGTCATGATATCAAATGGTTGCCAAGATATGACCTCACTTCCGGTTTGGGGGCGTCAACCTCAAGTTTGATTGGCTTTTATGGAAAATTGGAAGCCTAATTAAAAATTCCACACGATAACTTTTGTGCGGCTTGGTCTTAAGAGTCTATGTACCAAGTTTCGTGAAAATTGGACAATCTCTGTGACCTGAAATGCTTTTTTAAGCTTTTTGATAAAATTCAAAATGGCGGAAAATCTAAGTATACGCAAATTGACGTCATAGGGTGCGTTGGACTCGTCATGATCCAAGGATTCCAATGATGTCTTGTTTGTGAAATTTGGACCAACAAGTCAAAAGTTATTAGGCTGAATGCACTTTGAACTTTTACGTGTTGGTGGTGCTAGAGAGTAGACTCTTGGGCCATGAAAATTCTTGAGTTTGTGATTGGCACTTGGCTGATTACGTGTGCCAAATTTCACAACTTTTTACCATAGCGTTCATGGGGCTGCCATAGACTTCAATTGCAGCAGAAAGTAGATCAATAATAAATATAGCTGCAAGCAGCGATGTGGGGGTCCTAGCAGGACGCCACAATAGGCAAGGCTTGGGCTGCTCAGGAAAGCGTCGTGAGTTTATGCACCAAGTTTGGCATCGATACATCAATAAATGGCAAAGATATGGCCTAACGTCTTGTTTGCGCGTGGGCGTGGAGTTTCTGCTGCATTTGGCGCCACCTATAGGCCAGACGTCATCAAACTTATTGTGCCTCTTACTGTAGGGGTTGAGTCTGTGTTAGAGGTTTCACATCATAACATCAAATGGTTGCCAAGATATGTCCTCATTTCCGCTTCGGCGGAGTCAACCTCAAGTTTGATTGGATTTTATGGAAAATCGGAAGCCTAATTAAAAATTCCACACGATAACTTTTGTGCGGCTTGGTCTGAAGATTCTATGTGCCAAGTTTCGTGGAGATCGGACAATCTGCGTGTTCTGAAATGCTTTTTTAAGCTTTTTGATTCAATTCAAAATGGCGGACATTGTAGGCATAAGCCAATGGCGTCATAGGGTGCGTTGGTCTCGACATGATCCAAGGATTCCAGCAATACCTCATTTGTGAAATTTGGACCAAGTAGTCCAAAGTTATGCATTTGGATGCACTTTGAACTTTGACGTGATGGTGGCGATAGTGAGTAAGCACTTGGGCCATGAAATTTCCTGTCTTTGGCTTTGGCACTTGGCTGATTACGTGTGCCAAATTTCACTACTTTCTCGCATTGCGTTCATGGGGCTAACATAGAGAGCGCCACCTATAGGCCAAACGTCACCAAACTTCTTGTGCCTCTTACTGTAGGGGTCTTGAGTGTGTGTTAGAAGTTTGACGTTATAACATCAAATGGTTTTCAAGATATGGCCTCACTTCCGCTTTGGCGGCGTTAACCTCGAGTTTGATTGGCTTTTATGGAAAATCGAAATACTAATTAAGAAATTCCACACAATAACTTTTGTGAGGCTTGATCTGAAGATTCTATGTGCCAAGTTTCGTGGAGATCAGACAATCTGCGTGGCCTGAAATGCTTTTTTATGCTTTTTGATTAAATTCAAAATGGCGGAAATTGTAGAAATAGGCCAATGACGTCATAGGGTGCGTTACACTAGTGATGATCGAAGGATTCCAATGATGTCTCATTTGTGAAATTTGGACCAAGTAGTCCAAAGATATGAGCAAAAATGCATTTCTGCTGCTTATAGCGCCACCTAAAGGCCAGACGTCACCAACCTTCTTGTGCCTCTTCCTGTAGTGGTCTTGAGTGTGTGCTCGAAGTTTGACGTCATAACATCAAATGGTTTCCAAGATATGGCCTCACTTCCGCTTTGGCGGCGTTAACCTCGAGTTTGATTGGCTTTTATGGAAAATTGGAAGCCTAATTAAAAATTCCACATGATAACTTTTGTCAGGCTTGGTCTGAAGATTCTATGTGCCAAGTTTCGTGGAGATCGGACAATCTGCGTGGCCTGAAATGCTTTTTTAAGCTTTTTGATTAAATTCAAAATGGCAGACATTGTAGGCATAGGCCAATGACGTCATTGGATGCGTTGGACTTGCCATGATCCAAGGATTCCAGCCATACCTCATTTGTGAAATTTGGACCAAGTAGTCCAAAGTTATGCATTTAGATGCACTTTGAACTTTGACGTGTTGGTGGCGCTAGTGAGTAAGCACTTGGGCCATGAAATTTTTTGACTTTGGCTTTGGTACTTGGTTGATTACGTGTGCCAAATTTCTCATCTTTCTCGCATTGCGTTAATGGGTTGCCATAGATAGCGCCACCTATAGGCCAAACGTCACCAAACTTCTTGTGCCTCTTACAGTAGGGGTCTTGAGTCTGTGTTAGAAGTTTGACGTCATAACACCAAATGGTTGCCAAGATAAGGCCTCACTTCCGCTTTGGCGGCATCAAACTCGAATTTGATTGGCTTTTATGGAAAATCGGAATACTAATTAAGAAATTCCACACAATAACTTTTGTGAGGCTTGATCTGAAGATTCTAAGTGCCAAGTTTCGTGGAGATCAGACAATCTGCGTGGCCTGAAATGCTTTTTTAAGCTTTTTGATTAAATTCAAAATGGCGGACATTGTAGGCATAAGCCAATGACGTCATAGGATGCGTTGGACTCGTCATGATCCAAGGATTCCAAGGATGCCTAATTTGTGAAATTTGGACCAAGTAATCCAAAGTTATGCATTTGGATGCACTTTGAACTTTGATGTGTTGGTGGCGCTAGTGAGTAAGCACTTGGGCCATGAAATTTCTTGACTTTGGCTTTGGTACTTGGCTGATTACGTGTGCCAAATTTCACTACTTTCTCGCATTGCGTTAATGGGGTTACCATAGATAGCGCCACCTATAGGCCAAACGTCACCAAACTTCCTGTTCCTCTTACAGTAGGGGTCTTGAGTCTGTGTTAGAAGTTTGACGTCATAACACCAAATGGTTGTCAAGATAAGGCCTCACTTCCGCTTTGGCGGTATCAAACTCGAATTTGATTGGCTTTTATGGAAAATCGGAATACTAATTAAGAAATTCCACACAATAACTTTTGTGAGGCTTGATCTGAAGATTCTATGTGCCAAGTGTCGTGGAGATCAGACAATCTGCGTGGCCTGAAATGCTTTTTTATGCTTTTTGATTAAATTCAATATGGCGGAAATTGTAGTAATAGGCCAATGACGTCATAGGACGCGTTAGACTAGTCATGATCCAAGGATTCCAAAGATGTCTCATTTGTGAAATTTGGACCAATAAGTTTAAAGATATGAGCAAAAATGCATTTCTGCTGCATATAGCGCCACCTATAGGCCAGACGTCACCAAACTTCTTGGGCCTCTTACAATAGGGCTCTTGAGTCTTTGTTCGAAGTTTGACGTCATAACACCAAATGGTTGCCAAGATATGGCCTCACTTCCGCTTTGGCGGCGTCTACCTTGAGTTTGATTGGCTTTTATGCAAATTCAAAAGCCTAATTAAAAATTCCACATGATAACTTTTGTGCGGCTTGGTCTGAAGATTCTATGTGCCAAGTTTCGTGGAGATCGGACAATCTGTGTGGCCTGAAATGCTTTTTTAAGCTTTTTGATTAAATTCAAAATGGCGGACATTGTAGACATAGGCCAATGACGTCATATGGTGCGTTAGACTCGTCATGATCCAATAATTCCAGCAATACCTCATTTGTGAAATTTGGACCAAGTAGTCCAAAGTTATGCATTTGGATGCACTTTGAACTTTGACGTGTTGGTGGCGCTAGTGAGTAAGCATTTGGGCCATGAAATTTCTTGACTTTGCTTTTGGCACTTGGCTGATTACGTGTGCCAAATTTCACAACTTTCCCGCAATGCGTTAATGGGGCTGCCATAGACTTCAATTGCAGCGGAAAGTAGAAGAATAATAATAGGAATAAATATAGCTGCAAGCAGCGATGTGGGGGTCCTAGCAGAATGGCACAATAGGGAAGGCTTGGGCTGCTCAGGAAGGCGTCGTGAGTCCATGCACCAAGTTTGGCATCAATACATCAATGCATCACAGAGATCCGGCAAAATGTCCCATTTGCGCGTCGGCATGGAGTTTGATTGACTGCCGCGGTTACACGGAAGTTAAATAAAAAAATCCACATAATAACTTATGTGCGGCTTGGTCTGAAGATTATATGTGCCAAGTCCCGTGGAGATTGGACAATCTTAGTGGCCTGAAATGCATTTTGAAGGTTTTTGATTAAATTCAAAATGGCGGCAAATCCATGATGGCGCAGATGACGTCATTAAGTGTGTTGACCTCGTCCTTATCCAGGGATTCTACTGATACCTCATTTGTGACATTTGGACCAAGGGGTCCAAAGATATGAGCAAAAATGCATTTTTGCTACTTATAGCGCCATCTATAGGCCGAACGTCACCAAACTTCTTGGGCCTCTTACCTTAGCAGTCTTGAGTCTGTGTCATAAGTTTGACGTCATGATATCAAATGATTGCCAAGATATGACCTCACTTCCGGTTTGGGGGCGTCAACCTCGAGTTTGATTGGCTTTTATGAAAAAATGGAAGCCTAATTAAAAATTCCCTTGGATAACTTTTGTGCGGCTTGGTCTTAAGAGTCTATGTGCCAAGTTTCGTGAAGATTTGACAATCTGTGTGACCTGAAATGCTTTTTTAAGCTTTTTGATAAAATTCAAAATGGCGGAAAATCTAAGTATACGCAAATTGACGTCATAGGGTGCGTTGGACTCGTCATGATCCAAGGATTCCAATGATGTCTTGTTTGTAAAATTTGGGCCAAGTATTCAAAAGTTATTAGGCTGAATGCACTTTGAACTTTGGCGTGTTGGTGGCGCTAGAGAGTAAGCTCTTGGGCCATGAAAATTCTTGACATTGGCTTTGGCACTTGGCTGATTACATGTGCCAAATTTCACAACTTTTTACCATAGCGTTCATGGGGCTGCCATAGACTTCAATTGCAGCGGAAACGGATCAATAATAACAAGCAGCGATGTGGGGGTCCTAGCAGGACGCCACAATAGGCAAGGCTTGGGCTAATCAGGATTGCGTAGTGAGTTCATGCACCAAGTTTGGCATCGATACATCAATATATGGCAAAGATATGGCCTAATGTCCAGTTTGCGTGTGGGCGTGGAGTTAGATTGGCTGCCACATGCAAATGGAAGTGAAATGAAAAAATCCACATGATAACTTTTGTGCGGATTGGTCTGAATATTCTATGTGTAAAGTCCCGTCGCGATTGGACAATCTGCGTGGCCTGAAATGCTTTTTGTAGGTTTTCAATTAAATTCAAAATGGCGGATTATCCAATATGGCGCAGATTATGTCATGAGATGCGTTGACCTCGTCTGCATCCAGAGATTCCAACGGTACCTGATTTGTGAAATTTGGACCAAGTAGTCCAAAGTTATGCATTTGGATGCACCTTGAACTTTGACGTGTTGGTGGCGCTAGTGAGTAAGCACTTGGGCCATGAAATTTCTTGACTTTGGCTTTGGCACTTGGCTGATTACGTGTGCCAAATTTCACAATTTTCTCGCATTGCGTTCATGGGGCTAACATAGATAGCGCCACCTATAGGCCAAACGTCACCAAACTTCTTGTGCCTCTTACAGTAGGAGTCTTGAGTGTGTGTTAGAAGTTTGACGTCATAACACCAAATGGTTGCCAAGATAAGGCCTCACTTCCGCTTTGGCGGCATAAAACTCGAATTTGATTGGCTTTTATGGAAAATCAGAAGCCTAATTAAAAATTTCACATGATAACTTTTGTGAGGCTTGGTCTGAAGATTCTATGTGCCAAGTTTCGTGGAGATCGGACAATCTGCGTGGCCTGAAATGCTCTTTAAAGCTTTTTGATTAAATTAAAAATGGCGGAGTTTGTAGGCGTAGGCCAATGACATCATATTGTGCGTTGGACTCGTCATAATCCAAGGATCCCAGCAATACCTCATTTGTGAAATTTGAACCAAGTAGTCCAAAGTTATGCATTTGGATGCACTTTGAACTTTGACGTGTTGGTGGCGCTAGTGAGTAAGCACTTTGGCCATGAAATTTCTTGAGTTTGCTTTTGGCACTTGGCTGATTACGTGTGCCAAATTTCACAACTTTCTCGCATTGCGTTCATGGGGCTAACATAGATAGCGCCATCTATAGGCCAAACGTCACGAAACTTCTTGTGCCTCTTACAGTAGGGGTCTTTAGTGTGTGTTAGAAGTTTGATGTCATAACATCAAATGGTTGCCAAGATAAGGCCTCACTTCCGCTTTGGTGGCGTTAACCTCGAGTTTGATTGGCTTTTATGGAAAATCGGAATACTAATTAAGAAATTCCACATGATAACTTTTGTGAGGCTTGATCTGAAGATTCTATGTGCCAAGTTTCGTGGAGATCGGACAATCTGTGTGGCCTGAAATGCTTTTTTAATCTTTTTGATTAAATTCAAAATGGCGGACATTGTAGGCATAGCTCAATGACGTCATAGGGTGCGTTAGACTCGATATGATCCAAGGATTCCAATGATGTATCATTTGTGAAATTTGGACCAAGTAGTCTAAAGATATGAGCAAAAATGCATTTCTGCTGCATATAGCGCCACCTATAGGCCAGACGTCACCAAACTTCTTGGGCCTCTTACAATAGGGGTCTTGAGTGTGTGTTTAAAGTTCGACGTCATAACATCAAATGGTTTCCAAGATATGGCCTCACTTCCGCTTTGGCGGCGTCTACCTTGAGTTTGATTGGCTTTTATGCAAATTCAAAAGCCTAATTAAAAATTCCACATGATAACTTTTGTGCGGCTTGGTCTGAAGATTCTATGTGCCAAGTTTCGTGGAGATCGGACAATCTGCGTGGCCTGAAATGCTTTTTTAAGCTTTTTGATTAAATTCAAAATGGCGGACATTGTAGGCATAGGCTAATGACGTCATTGGGTGCGTTGGACTCGTCATGTTCCAAGGATTCCAGCAATACCTCATTTGTGAATTTTGGACCAAGTAGTCCAAAGTTATGCATTTGGATGCACTTTGAACTTTGACGTGTTGGTGGCGCTAGTGAGTAAGCACTTGGGCCATGAAATTTCTTGACTTTGCTTTTGGCACTTGGCTGATTACGTGTGCCAAATTTCACAACTTTCCCGCAATGCGTTAATGGGGCTGCCATAGACTTCAATTGCAGCGGAAAGTAGATCAATAATAAGAATACCTACTAACACAATGGGGTTCCTGCAGCTTTGCTGCTAGGACCCCCAAATATAGCTGCAAGCAGCAATGTGGGGGTCCTAGCAGAATGGCCCAATAGGCAAGGCTTGGGCTGCTCAGGAAGGCGTCTTGAGTCCATGCAACAAGTTTGGCATCGATACATCAATGCATCGCAGAGATACGGCCAAATGTCCCGTTTACGCATCGGCGTAGAGTTTGATTGGCTGTCGCGGTTACACGGAAGTGAAGTAAAAAAATCCACATGATAACTTATGTGCGGCTTGGTCTGAAGATTGTATTTGCCAAGTTCCGTCGAGATTGGACAATCTCAGTGGCCTGAAATGCTTTTTGAAGGTTTTCGATTAAATTCAAAATGGCGGACAATCCAAGATGGCGCTCATGACGTCATGACGTGCATTGACCTCGGCTGCATCCAGGGATTCCATTGGTACCTCATTTGTGACATTTGGACCAAGGGGTCCAAAGTTATGAGCAAAAATGCATTTTGGCTACATATAGCGCCACCTATAGGCCGAACGTCACCAAACTTCTTGGGCCTCTTACCATCTTGGTCGTAAGTCTGTGTTATAAGTTTGACATCATAACATCAAATGGTTACCAAGATATGGCCTCACTTCCGGTTTGGGGGCGTCAACGTCGAATTTGATTGGCTTTTATGGAAAAATGGAAGCCTAATTAAAAATTCCCTTGGATAACTTTTGTGCGGCTTGGTCTTAAGAGTCTATGTGCCAAGTTTCGTGTAAATTGGACAATCTCTGTGACCTGAAATGCTTTTTTAAGCTTTTTGATAAAATTCAAAATGGCGGAAAATCTAGGCATACGCAAATTGACGTCGTAGGGTGCGTTGGACTCGTCATGATCCAAGGATTCCAACGATGCCTCATTTGTGAAATTTGGACCAAGTAGTCCAAAGTTATTAGGCTTAATGCACTTTGAACTTTGACGTGTTGGTGGCGCTAGAGAGTAAGCTCTTGGGGCATGAAAATTCTTGACTTTGGTTTTGGCACTTGGCTGATTAGGTGTGCCAAATTTCACAACTTTTTACCATAGCGTTCATGGGGCTGCCATAGACTTCAATTGCAGCGGAAACGGATTAATAATAATAATAATAAATATAGCTGCAAGCAGCGATGTGGGGGTCCTAGCAGTATGGCACAATAGGCAAGGCTTGGGCTGCTCAGGAAGGCGTCTTGAGTCCATGCAACAAGTTTGGCATCGATACATCAATGCATCGCAGATATACGGCCAAATGTCCCGTTTACGCATCGGCGTAGAGTTTGATTGGCTGCCGCGGTTACACGGAAGTGAAATAAAAAAATCCACATAATAACTTATGTGCGGCTTGGTCTGAAGATTCTATGTGCCAAGTCTCGTGGAGATTGGACAATCTTAGTGGCCTGAAATGCGTTTTGAAGGTTTTTGATTAGATTCAAAATGGCGGACAATCCAAGATGGCGCAAATGACGTCATTAAGTGTGTTGACCTCGTCCGTATCCAGGGATTCTACTGGTACCTCATTTGTGAAATGTGGACCAAGAGGTCCAAAGATATGAGCAAAAATACATTTTTGCTACATATAGCGCCACCTATAGGCCGAACGTCACCAAACTTCTTGGGCCTCTTACGTTACCAGTCTTGAGTCTGTGTTATAAGTTTGACGTCATGATATCAAATGGTTGCCAAGATATGACCTCACTTCCGGTTTGGGGGCGTCAACCTCGAGTTTGATTGGCTTTTATGGAAAAATGGAAGCCTAATTAAAAATTCCACACGATAACTTTTGTGCGGCTTGGTCTTAAGAGTCTATGTACCAAGTTTCGTGAAAATTGGACAATCTCTGTGACCTGAAATGCTTTTTTAAGCTTTTTGATAAAATTCAAAATGGCGGAAAATCTAAGTATACGCAAATTGACGTCATAGGGTGCGTTGGACTCGTCATGATCCAAGGATTCCAATGATGTCTTGTTTGTGAAATTTGGGCCAAGTATTCAAAAGTTATTAGGCTGAATGCACTTTGAAATTTGGGGTGTTGGTGGCGCTAGAGAGTAAGCTCTTGGGGCATGAAAATTCTTGACTTTGGCTTTGGCACTTGGCTGGTTACGTGTTCCAAATTTCACAACTTTTTACCATAGCGTTCATGGGGCTGCCATAGACTTCAATTGCAGCGGAAAGTAGAGGAATAATAAATATAGCTGCAAGCAGCGATGTGGGGGTCCTAGCAGAATGGCACAATAGGCAAGCCTTGGGCTGCTCAGGAAGGCGTCATGAGGCCATGCACCAAGTTTGGCATCGATACATCAATGCATCGCAGAGATACGGCCAAATGTCTCAATTGCGTGTCGGCATAGATTTTGATTGGCTGCCGCGGTTAAACGGAAGTGAAATAAAGAAATCCACATAATAACTTATATGCGGCTTGGTCTGAATATTCTATGTGCCAAGTTCCGTGGAGATTGGACAATCTCAGTGGCTTGAAATGCTTTTTGAAGGTTTTCGATTAAATTCAAAATGGCGGACAATCCAAGATGGCGCATATGACATTATTTGTTGCGTTGACCTCGTCTGCATTCAGGGATTCCAACGGTACCTCATTTGTGAAATTTGGCCCAAGGGGTCCAAAGATATGAGCAAAAATGCCTTTTTGCTACATATAGCGCCACCTAATGGCCAAACGTCACCAAACTTCTTGTGCCTCTTACCTTTGCAGTCTTGAGTCTGTGTTATAAGTTTGACGTCATAACATCAAATGTTTGCCAAGATATGAGCTCACTTCCGGTTTGGCGGCGTCAACCTCAAGTTTGATTGGATTTTATGGAAAATTGGAAGCCTAATTAAAAATTCCACACGATAACTTTTGTGCGGCTTGGTCTTAAGAGTCTATATGCCAAGTTTCGTGAAAATTGGACAATCTGTGTGACCTGAAATGCTTTTTTAAGCTTTTTGATAAAATTCAAAATGGCGGAAAATCTAAGTATACGCAAATTGACGTCATAGGGTGCGTTGGACTCGGCATGATCCAAGGATTCCAACGATGTCTCATTTGTGAAATTTGGACCAAGTAGTCAAAAGTTATTAGGCTTAATACACTTTGAACTTTGGTGTGTTGGTGGCGCTAGAGAGTAAGCTCTTGGGGCATGAAAATTCTTGATTTTGGCTTTGGCACTTGGCTGATTACGTCTGCCAAATTTCACAACTTTCTCGCATTGCGTTCATGGGGCTGCCATAGACTTCAATTGCAGCGGAAACGGATGAATAATAATAATAAGAAAAGCTACTAACTCAATGGGTTCCTGCAGCTTCGCTGCTAGGACCCCCAAATATAGCTGCAAGCAGCGATGTGGGGGTCCTAGCAGAATGGCACAATAGGGAAGGCTTGGGCTGCTTAGGAAGGCGTCGTGAGTCCATGAACCAAGTTTGGCATCGATACATCAATGCATCGCAGAGATACGGCCAAATGTCCCATTTGCTCGTCGGCATGGAGTTTGATTGGCTCCCGCGGTTACACGGAAGTGAAATAAAAAAATCCACATAATAACTTGTTTGCGGCTTGGTCTGAAGATTCTATGTGCCAAGTCTCGTGGAGATTGGACAATCTCAGTGGCTTGAAATACTTTTTGAAGGTTTTCGATTAAATTCAAAATGGCGGACAATCCAAGATGGCGCATATGACATTATTTGTTGCGTTGACCTCGTCTGCATTCAGGGATTCCAACGGTACCTCATTTGTGAAATTTGGCACAAGGGGTCCAAAGATATGAGCAAATATGCATTTTTGCTACATATTGCGCCACCTATAGGCCAAACGTCACCAAACTTCTTCTGCCTCTTACCTTTGCAGTCTTGAGTCTGTGTTAGACGTTTGACGTCATAACATCAAATGGTTTCCAAGATATGGCCTCACTTCCGGTTTGGGGGCGTCAACCTTGAGTTTGATTGGCTTTTATGGAGAAACGGAAGCCTAATTAAAAATTCCCTTGGATAACTTTTGTGCGGCTTGGTCTTAAGAGTCTATGTGCCAAGTTTCGTGAAGATTTGACAATCTGTGTGACCTGAAATGCTTTTTTAAGCTTTTTGATCAAATTCAAAATGGCGGAAAATCTAAGTATACGCAAATTGACGTCATAGGGTGCGTTGGACTCGTCATGATCCAAGGATTCCAACGATGCCTCATTTGTGAAATTTGGACCATGTAGTCCAAAGTTATTAGGCTGAATGCACTTTGAACTTTGGCGTGTTGGTGGCGCTACAGAGTAAGCTCTTGGGCCATGAAAATTCTTGAGTTTGTGATTGGCACTTGGCTAATTACGTGTGCCAAATTTCACAACTTTTTACCATAGCGTTCATGGGGCTGCCATAGACTTACATTGCAGCAGAAACTGAACAATAATAATAATAATAGGAATAGCTACTAACTCAATGGGTTCCTGCAGCTTCGCTGCTAGGACCCCCAAATATAGCTGCAAGCAGCGATGTGGGGGTCCTAGCAGAATGGCACAATAGGGAAGGCTTGGGCCGCTCAGGAAGGCGTCATGAGTCCATGCACCAAGTTAGGCATCGATATATCAATGCATCGCAGAGATACGGCCAAATGTCCCATTTGCGCGTTTCGGCATGGAGTTTGATTGGCTGCCGCGGTTACACGGAAGCTAAACAAAAAAATCCACATAATAACTTATGTGCGGCTTGGTCTGAAGATTCTATGTGCCAAGTCTCGTGGAGATTGGACAATCTGAGTGGCCTGAAATGCTTTTTGAAGGTTTTTGTTTAAATTCAAAATGGCGGACAATCCAAGATGGAGCAAATGACGTCATGATGTGCTTTGACCTCGTCCTTATCCAGGGATTCTACTGGTACCTCATTTGTGAAATGTGGACCAAGGGGTCCAAAGATATGAGCAAAAATGCATTTTTGCTACATATAGCGCCACCTATAGGCCGAACGTCACCAATCTTCTTGGGCCTCTTACCTTAGCAGTCTTGAGTCTGTGTCATAAGTTTGACGTCATGATATCAAATGGTTGCCAAGATATGACCTCACTTCCGGTTTGGGGGCGTCAACCTCGAGTTTGATTGGCTTTTATGGAAAAATGGAAGCCTAATTAAAAATTCCACACGATAACTTTTGTGCGGCTTGGTCTTAAGAGTCTATATGCCAAGTTTCGTGATAATTGGACAATCTCTGTGACCTGAAATGCTTTTTTAAGCTTTTTGATAAAATTCAAAATGGCGGAAAATCTAAGTATACGCAAATTGACGTCATAGGGTGCGTTGGACTCGTCATGATCCAAGGATTCCAACGATGCCTTGTTTGTGAAATTTGGACCAAGTAGTCCAAAGTTATTAGGCTGAATGCACTTTGAACTTTGGCGTGTTGGTGGCGCTAGAGAGTAAGCTCTTGGTGCATGAAATTTCTTGACTTTGGCTTTGGCACTTAGCTGATTACGTGTGCCAAATTTCACAACTTTTTACCATAGCGTTCATGGGGCTGCCATAGACTTCAATTGCAGCAGAAACGGATCAATAATAAATATAGCTGCAAGCAGCGATGTGGGGGTCCTAGCAGAATGGCACAATAGGGAAGGCTTGGGCTGCTCAGGAAGGCGTCGTGAGTTCATGCACCAAGTTTTGCATCGATACATCAATGCATCGCAGAGATACGGCCAAATGTCCCATTTGCGCGTCGGCATGGAGTTTGATTGGCTGTCGCGGTTACACTGAAGTGAAATAAAAAAATCCACATAATAACTTATGTGCGGCTTGGTCTGAAGATTCTATGTGCCAAGTTCCGTCGAGATTGGACACTCTCAGAGGCCTGAAATGCTTTTTGAAGGTTTTCAATTACATTCAAAATGGCGGACATTCCAAGATGGCGCTGATGACGTCATCATGTGCATTAACCTCGGCTTCATCCAGGGATTCCATTGGTACCTCATTTGTGACATTAGGACCAAGTGGTCCAAAGATATGGGCAAAAATGCGTTTTGGCTACATATAGCGCCACCTATAGGCCGAACGTCACCAAACTTCTTGGGCGTCTTACCGTTGCAGTTTTAAGTCTGTGTTATAAGTTTGACGTCATAATATCAAATGGTTGCCAAGATATGGCCTCACTTCCGGTTTGGGGGCGTCAACCTCGAGTTTGATTGGGTTTTATGGAAAATCGGAAGCCTAATTAAAAATTCCACACGATAACTTTTGTGCGGCTTGGTCTGAAGAGTCTATATGCCAAGTTTCGTGACGATTTGACAATTTGTGTGATCTGAAATGCTTTTTTAAGCTTTTTGATAAAATTCAAAATGGCGGAAAATCTAAGTATACGCAAATTGACGTCATAGGGTGCGTTGGACTCGTCATGATCCAAGGATTCCAACGATGCCTTATTTGTGAAATTTGGACAAAGTAGTCCAAAGTTATTAGGCTGAATGCACTTTGAACTTTGGCATGTTGGTGGCGCTAGAGAGTAAGCTCTTGGGGCATGAAAATTCTTGACTTTGGCTTTGGCACTTGGCTGATTACGTGTGCCAAATTTCACAACTTTCTCGCATAGCGTTCATGGGGCTGCCATAGACTTCAATTGCAGCAGAAACGGATCAATAATAATAAGAAAAGCTACTAACACAATGGGTTCCTGCAGCTTCGCTGCTAGGACCCCCAATAAGAAAAGCTACTAACTCAATGGGTTCCTGCAGCTTCGCTGCTAGGACCCCCAATAAGAAAAGCTAGTAACACAATGGGTTCCTGCAGCTTCGCTGCTAGGACCCCCAATAATAATAGGAAAAGCTACTAACTCAATGGGTTCCTGCAGCTTCGCTGCTAGGACCCCCAATAATAAATATAGCTGCAAGCAGCAATGTGGGGGTCCTAGCAGAATGGCACAATAGGGAAGGCTTGGAACGCTCAGGTAGGCGTCGTGAGTCCATGCACCAAGTTTGGCATCGATACATCAATGCATCGCAGAGATACGGCCAAATGTCCCATTTGCGCGTCGGCATGGAGTTTGATTGACTGCCGCGGTTACACGGAAGTGAAATAAAGATATCCACATAATAACTTATGTGCGGCTTGGTCTGAAGATTCTATGTGCCAAGTCTCGTGGAGATTGGACAATCTTAGTGGCCTGAAATGCGTTTTGAAGGTTTTTGATTAAATTCAAAATGGCGGACAATCCAAGATGGCGCAAATAACGTCATTAAGTGTGTTGACCTCGACGTTATCCAGGGATTCTATTGATACCTCATTTGTGAAATTTGGACCAAGGGGTCCAAAGATATAAGCAAAAATGCATTTTTGCTACTTATAGCGCCACCTATAGGCCGAACGTCACCAAACTTCTTGGGCCTCTTACCTTAGCAGTCTTGAGTTTGTGTTATAAGTTTGACGTCATGATATCAAATGGTTGCCAAGATATGACCTCATTTCCGGTTTAGGGGCGTCAACCTCGAGTTTGATTGGCTTTTATGGAAAAATGGAAGCCTAATTGAAAATTCCCTTGGATAACTTTTGTGCGGCTTGGTCTTAAGAGTCTATGTGCCAAGTTTCGTGAAAATTGGACAATCTCTGTGATCTGAAATGCTTTTTTAAGCTTTTTGCTAAAATTCAAAATGGCGGAAAATCTAAGTATACGCAAAGTGACGTCATAGGGTGCGTTGGACTCGTCATGATCCAAGGATTCCAATGATATCTTGTTTGTAAAATTTGGACCAAGTAGTCCAAAGTTATTAGGCTGAATGCACTTTGAACTTTGGCGTGTTGGTGGCGCTAGAGAGTAAGTTCTTGGGGCATGAAATTTCTTGACTTTGGCTTTGGCACTTGGCTGATTACGTGTGCCAAATTTCACAACTTTTTACCATAGCGTTCATGGGGCTGCCATAGACTTCAATTGCAGCGGAAAGTAGATCAATAATAAATATAGCTGCAAGCAGCAATGTGGGGGTCCTAGCAGAATGGCACAATAGGGAAGGCTTGGGCCGCTCAGGAAGGCGTCGTGAGTCCATGCACCAAGTTTGGCATCGATACATCAATGCATCACAGAGATACGGCCAAATGTCCCATTTGCGCGTCGGCATGGAGTTTGATTGGCTGTTGCGGTTAAACCATTTTGAAGGTTTTTGATCAAATTCAAAATGGCGGAAAATCCAACATGGCGCAGATGACGTTATTGGTTGCATTGACCTCGTCTGCATCCAGGGATTCCATTGGTACCTCATTTGTGAAGATATGAGCAAAACTGCATTTTTGCTACATATAGCACCACCTATAGGCCAAACGTCACCAAACTTCTTGGGCTTCTTACTGTACTGGTCATGAGTCTGTGATAGAGGTTTGACGTCATAAAATCAAACGGTTGCCAAGATATGGCCTCACTTCCACACTCTGAAGCTCTCATGCTACTGCTAGACTTTTACAAAGCCTTTGTCAACCCTTTATTAATGTAATTCAGACACTTTATAATGACATAAACAGCTCTGTAATAGTTAACCATAACACTACCCAAAGATTTAATGTTGAGTGTGGAATAAGGCAAGGGTGTCCTCTCTCTCCCTTTTTATTTTTATGAGTGACAGAGCTTCTTGCTTTAAGTATACTTAAAGAATAAGACCGGGTTAATGTAATTTTGAATTTTAGCCGAATGAATAAATAGGCAGCAGGTCTGTGGGCTGTCTGTGGTAGAAGCACGACGATGACGTCAGTAACACCCACTTTACCTCAAAAATTCAAAATTACAGTAACCAGGATTTTTTTAAGTAAGCGACGCACCTCCACGTTATCAGTGCTAGTGTAGAGTAATTAATAAATTATAAACAGCATAGTTTGTGCCTGTATAACGTTGCCCATAGGAAACCGTTTCATGGCCGAATATCTCAAGAGAGCAGCCAGACGCCTCTCGAATATCTTCGGAACAGCTCCAAATGACCAACAACAAGCAGGGGTGAGTAGAACATCATGTTATAATGTGAAATCAAGGGCCCAATGTAAAAAAAACGGTCTTATCCTTTAATGATCCTGATTTAAAGGGCCTAACCATTTTTGAGAGGGTAATCAAAATATCACAACTGGCTGATGACATGATTTTGTTTTTACAAGATAAAGTACAACTTCCTCATGTGCTGGCTCTTGTAGAGCAATTTTCTAATGCATCAGGTCTCAAGTTGAACATTTCAAAATGTGAAATATTACCCCTACAGGAATGCAATGACACAGTATTGGATAACATCCCAGTAAAGCAAACAGTTAAATATTTAGGAATACAATTAACTAAGGATCCCAAGATTAGAGAGGAACTGAATTTGGCAGGAAAAATAATAAAAGCCAAGAACATCTTTAATTCTTGGTTACAACGAGATCTAAGTATATATGGAAGAACTTTGCTATCTAAAGCAGATGGTCTTTCTCATTTTGTTTATCCCCCTCTCTCCCTATTTCTGAAGGATCAAACAATAAAACAGATCAACAAAATATTTCTGGATTTCATATGGAGAAATAAACCTCATAAATTAAAGAAGGAAGTGCTGACTGATTGTAAAGGTAATGGAGGTCTAGACTTTTTAGACTTCTCTAACACAATTGATTCCTTCAGGACTGGATGGATTCGAAGATGCCTTTTACAACCTAACTCACTGTGTTTTTTTTATCCCTAATCACATATTCAATAAATTAGGTGCTTTCTTTTATTCTTAAGTGCAACTTTGTCCCATCTAAATTGCCTATTAACCTTTTTAATTTCCATAGGCAATGCCTACTTGCTTGGAGAATGTGCTTTGTTCATAACTTCTCCCCCCATAAAGTGTTTATCTGGAACAATTCTGACATCACTGTAAGAAACAAAACTTTATTTTACCCTTAGTGGTTTGAACATTGTATATGTAATATTTTTTCATTGTTTGATAATTCTGGCACTTTGTTGACATATGAGCAGTTTTTGTCACGGTACTACTTTCCTATACCCTTCGGTCAATTTAACACAGTAATCAAAGCAATCCCTCAAGGATTAGCTCTTGTAATTAAAAGTCACTTATCATATCATTTACCTACTCCTTCTCCCTATTCAGAAATAATATTGAATGGCATTAATATATTTGATAAAAAATGTGACAATAAACATGTGCGTCAGTCTCTTCAGCAAAGAAACAGAATTACTCCTAGAGGGAATTTTTTTTGGAATTCTTTAGTTCAAGGTATCATTTGGAAGAAGGCTTGGTTGCTACCTCATAAATATTGTATAACAAATAAAATAAAAGGAAGTCATTTTAAAATTCTCCACAAGATTTACCCTACAAATGTATATATTTCAAAACACACAGACTTAAGTTTTAATTGTTCTTTTTGTGATGAAGAAGGTGAAACTCTTGTACATTTATTTTTTGACTGTAACATAGTGAAACAATTTCTAGCAAACCTCAGTTCTTATCTTTTTGCACAGCATGGCCATTATGTTTTCTCTCTTAAAGATATTTTATTTTACTATGAAAACTCAATAGATCCATCGTTTGAAATTTTAGTTAACTTTTATATTTTGCAAGCTAAGTTTTTTATTCATAAACAAAAATGGCAGAAAAATCAGCCTTTCTTTAATGTTTTTATGTTAGAAATGTCCTTTCTTTTCAAGTCTCTTAAGTTTGTAAATAATAAGAAAAATGAAAGACTTTTGAATGTTCTTTAATGTATTCCTCTAGTTTTGTTTATTGTTGGTTTTTCTTTTAGTTGTTTAATGTAGCCTAACCTAATCTAAATGGTCCTTTACATTGTTATATCCTTGTTTTGCCTTATTGTCATACCATGTCTCTGTCATTGTTCTTTAATTGCAATAAAAAAAATGATAAAAAAAAATAAATTAAAAAAAGGCCTCACTTCCGGTTTGGCGCCATCTCGGAGTTTCATTGGCAAACGGAATTGTAATTAAAAATGCCAATAAGCAAACCATCAATAATCTAGTTTGCATTCTGTATATTGAAACTAAATAATTCATTGTGTTTTTTTTATACCATAACAGGAAGTTGCATCATGACATAAATTGGGATTAAGGGTTAAAAATATATATATTTTTAAAAGGATTTTAGCAATTATTTTAGCAAGACTGATATACTTCTTTTTTATACTAAGTTTTGTATAATTTGATGTTTTTATGTGCACATTCATGCAGGGATTTTAACGTAATTATTGTGAAGGGTTATCACAGGTAAATACCTTTATTTTGATAAGGTTGCGGATGGCTCACTTTGGAGAATCTTCTTCGCCTTGATTCATTACGGCAGGAGCTTGTCACAGGTGAGGTGCTGCTTATTTGCTGAGCTGTAATAACGTTGTTTTATTTTATCTTGTGGTGTCAGCGATAATGTTATTGAGAAAGCCAAAAATAATGTGATGATATAAAACCAAGCAGAGTTTCTCCGTTACTCTTTGTCACCAGTGCAGGACGACTGAATTTAGAATTGCGTTCCAGCACGTGGCAATCATGTAGCTTAGTGAATGGTGAAATGGCCGACGCCAGGTAAGAATTATGTAGCTGGAAAATGGTTTTTGCGTTGTTCCATAGCGTTAGTGAAGAGCATCCGAGGGCTGGTAGTAAGCGTGCATAATTACATGGTAGGTAGCTGTGGTATGTTGACTGAAAGTTGAAGCATTTTCTACTTGAAGTAATTGTTCAGTTAGCTACTTGCTAATAGCATGATTTCAGGTCGGTGGGACTTGACTGGCATGAAATCCCGCGAGGCTTTGTTGTTTTCGTGATATTTAATTGCAACCCAATCTATTTTAAAAAGTTTTAGTTGTGTAAGAAAAATAACTTGTTGTGAATATGTCATAATTGTTGATGATTTAGTGTGCCTTGATTCATTACGGCAGGAGCTTGTCACAGGTGAGGTGCTGCTTATTTGCTGAGCTGTAATAACGTTTTATTTTATCTTGTGGTGTCAGCGATAATGTTATTGAGAAAGCCAAAAATCATGTGATGATATAAAACTAGGCAGAGTTTCTCCGTTACGCTTTGTCACCTGTGCGGGACGGCTGAATTTAGGAATTGCGTTCCAGCACGTGGCAATCATGTAGCTTAGTGAATGGTAAAATGGCCGACGCCAGGTAAGAATTATGTAGCTGGAAAATGGGTTTTGCGTTGTTCCATAGCGTTAGTGAAGAGCATCCGAGGGCTGGTAGTAAGCGTGCATAATTACATGGTAGGTAGCTGTGGTATGTTGACTGAAAGTTGAGGCATTTTCTACTTGAAGTAATTGTTCAGTTAGCTACTTGCTAATAGCATGATTTCAGGTCGGTGGGACTTGAGTGGCATGAAATCCCGCGAGGCTTTGTTGTTTTCATGAATGTGATATTTAATTGCAACCCAATCTATTTTAAAATGTTGTAGTTGTGTAAGAAAAATAACTTGTTGTGAATATGTCATAATTGTTGATGATTTAGTGTGCCTTGGCTTAAGTATAACATCAGGCGAAATTTGTAGTTTGTTTTAGTATGTAATAACTGTTTCCGGCATAACTATAAATCTTGGTGAAATTTAACGCGATAAAAATGATCGTGACTGTTTAACCTAATGTCATCTTGGTGAATTATTGGGATATGTAACAGTCCCCTGCACGAGTGGCGAGCGACTCACGATGAAGGTGTGGCGTGAATGCGTAGCTTGTAATGTCCGCTTCAAAAATGAAACAATAGTGGAAAGTTGTATCAACCGCTGAGAAATAATCGGGGAATAACTTTTTTGTCTGAGTAATAACAGCGTTGTCGATGCTTGCGCTGGTTCTTTTATTATTGTTACGCTGAGTGTCTTTGTCGGTGTGTCTGTGTCATGTGCGCTCTGTCTGTTTCTCTGTCGCTGTGTTGGTCTCTCTGTAATCATCCGACATGAATCAAAATAAAGTACTTTGTTGCACCATTTTTTTGGAGTAAATTGCGAGTCAGACTAGGTTTTAGAAGCTCGTACATTGGGGGGGGAATTAAAAAAAATTAGAAGACCCACACGGGTAGATTATCAGAGTTGAGACATTTCAGGTGGTCTGTGGAGGTTGTATGCTTCGGTGTCTCAGATATTCGTATTGATGATTAAAATGATTATTTTACAGTAGGCTACAGTAGTTATTTGTAAAAAAAAAACAACAACGTTTATACAGTACTTTTATTTGTTAAACAAATTCTTGGGCCTGTAAAAAGGTTTTGTTCTTTGGTTTCAATGCATTATGCAGTATTTCATTGTATAATAATTGTAAAAAAAAAAAAGGTTTCTACTTCACGGATTTCGCCTATCATGGGTTCTTTTTGGAACGTAACCCCCGCGAAAAACATGGGTTCGCTGTATTCTACTTTTGAGCACTATTGCCACCTGCTAGTGTGTCTTTGCTTTGCTGAAGTGTAACTGTAGTCAGAGTATGCAAAAAGCAAGATATGGCAGTTGGCCTAAGTGACAATACAGTGTGTATAATAATATATATGTTATATATTGAATTGTGATGCTCAGGATTTTTATTACACTTTAAGCTCTGCAGTTGCATTTAGAATCAGACCTATCTTTATGACTAGTGGAATGAAGTGTCAAAAAGCGGTTTGTTCCTGCACAGGTGTGATGGTGGAAACAGGAAAGACCCAGCTCTTTAGAGAGCATCTCCTGTCCTATACTTGCAGTGTTTCCCAACCCTGGTCCTCAAGGCACACTGCCCTGCATGTTTTCCATGTTTCCCTGCTCTAGCACACCTGATTCAAATGAATGGGTCGTCCTCAGCCTTCTGGAGAGCTTTAAGACCTGACCCAATTATTTGAATGCTGGAGCAGGGAAACATGGAAAACATGCAGGGCAGTGTGCCTTGAGGACCAGGGTTGGGAAACACTGTCCTATAGCAATGACCCTGTACTTTGATGTTAGCTGTAATGTTATATCCTCATTTCTGAGTCGCTTTGGATAAAAGCGTCTGCTTAATGCAGAAACATAGCATAAACAATGTGGAAATATGGCAGTTAGCCTATGCCTACCTCATCTTTTTGTATCATAAGGAAAGCAAAAGATTTTGTGAATTAAAAAAATGTTTGGGTTTTTGGATATTTATGTTGCATGTTAGGACAAATGTTTTTCTTTATTTTTAAATAACCATTATCAGTATGTGTAATGAGAGTAATTACAATGTAGAGTAAATTGTTGCCAGTGGCCATCTAATGTGCACCAGGTTTGCAATTTCACTTTTGAATGTGTTGCAGAGCTTGGTACTAATTACTTTTTTATGTTTTAGATACTGATACAGCATACCACTGTTTGTAAAGGTGAGTAAAGGTTATGCACTAAAATGTTGATGTGGTAAAATGCGTTTGTCTTAGATTTTTCTTTTCAAGTCTTTTATGAAAAATATATAGAAAATAGTATTCTAACTTGGAGTAGTATTGCCAGGTACTAGCATGTCTTTGCTTTGCTGAAGTGTTATGTGCAGTCAGTATGTAAAGAGCAATGTACACACTTAAGACGATCCAGACTCTTTTCACGTGTTGTTCCGCGATGGTGGAATGACCTGCTGAGCGCTACCAGAACAGGGGCGTCGCTGAATATCTTCAAGAAACTCTGGAAGACCCTCAGAGATCATCTCATGTCCTAGCACTGACCCTGTACTTCCCTCTATGCCTGCACTGTATTTGTACACTATCACCCTGTCCCCTTTGAAAAGTGGTTTCCTTCTATGTAGCTTATTAGCTTTGATGTTAGCTGTAATGTTATATCCTCATTTCTGAGTCGCTTTGGATAAAAGCATCTGCTTAATGCAGAAACATAGCAGAAACAATGTGGAAATATGGCAGTTAGCCTATGCCTACCTCATCTTTTAGTATCATAAGGAAAGCACTAGATTTAATGAATTTAAAAAAAAAAAATGTTTGGGTTTTTGGATATTTATGTTGCATGTTAGGACAAATGTTTTTCTTTATAAAAACCATTATCAGTATGTGTAATGAGAGTAATTACAATGTAGAGTAAATTGTAGCTAGTGGCCATCTAATGTGCACCAGGTTTGCGATTTCACATATAACTCTGACAATGTTTAAATCCAGGCTGAAAACAGTTCTATTTAGCTGTGCATATGACACCTGAAAGTATTTTATCTGCACTCTTCACTTTTAAATTAATTAATGATTATTTTGAATGGGTTTAATTTTTATTATTATTTTTTATTTTTATTATTTTTTATTTCTTTTTAATGATTTTATTGCCTTCTTGTGTAGCTGTGAAGTACTTTGAATTGCCTTGTGTATGAATTGTGCTCTATAAATGAAATTGCCTTGCCTATAATAACCTTTTGAATGTGTTGCAGAGCTTGGTACTAATGACTTTTTTATGTTTTAGATACTGATACAGCATACCACTGTTTGTAAAGGTTATGCACTAAGATGTTGATGTGGTAAAATGCGTTTGTCTTAGATTTTTCTTTTCAAGTCTTTTATGAAAAATATATAGAAAAATAGTATTCTAACTTGGAGTAGTATTGCCAGCTACTAGCATGTCTTTGCTTTGCTGAAGTGTTATGTGCAGTCAGTATGTAAAGAACAATGTACACCACGCTTAAGACGATCCAGACTCTTTTCACGTGTCGTTCCGCGATGGTGGAATGACCTACCGAGCGCTACCAGAACAGGGGCGCCCCTGAATATCTTCAAGAAACTCTGGAAGACCCTCAGAGATCTTCTCATGTCCTAGCACTGACCCTGTACTTCCCTATATGCCTGCACTGTATTTGTACACTATCACCCTGTCCCCTTTGAAAAGTGGTTTCCTTCTATGTAGCTTATTAGCTTTGATGTTAGCTGTAATGTTATATCCTCATTTCTGAGTCGCTTTGGATAAAAGCATCTGCTTAATGCAGAAACATAGCATAAACAATGTGGAAATATGGCAGTTAGCCTATGCCTACCTCATCTTTTAGTATCATAAGGAAAGCACAAGATTTAATGAATTTAAAAAAAAAAATGTTTGGGTTTTTGGATATTTATGTTGCATGTCAGGACAAATGTTTTTCTTTATTTTTAAATAACCATTATCAGTATGTGTAATGAGAGTAATTACAATGTAGAGTAAATTGTAGCTAGTGGCCATCTAATGTGCACCAGGTTTGCGATTTCACATATAACTCTGACAATGTTTAGATCCAGGCTGAAAACAGTTCTATTTAGCTGTGCATATGACACCTGAAAGTATTTTATCTGCACTCTTCACTTTTAAATTAATTAATGATTATTTTGAATGGGTTTAATTTTTATTATTATTTTTTATTTTTATTATTTTTTATTTCTTTTTAATGATTTTATTGCCTTCTTGTGTAGCTGTGAAGTACTTTGAATTGCCTTGTGTATGAATTGTGCTCTATAAATGAAATTGCCTTGCCTATAATAACCTTTTGAATGTGTTGCAGAGCTTGGTACTAATGACTTTTTTATGTTTTAGATACTGATACAGCATACCACTGTTTGTAAAGGTTATGCACTAAGATGTTGATGTGGTAGAATGCGTTTGTCTTAGATTTTTCTTTTCAAGTCTTTTATGAAAAATATATAGAAAAAATAGTATTCTAACTTGGAGTAGTATTGCCAGCTACTAGTATGTCTTTGCTTTGCTGAAGTGTTATGTGCAGTCAGTATGTAAAGAGCAATGTACACCACGCTTAAGACGATCCAGACTCTTTTCACGTGTCGTTCCGCGATGGTGGAATGACCTGCTGAGCGCTACCAGAACAGGGGCGTCCCTGAATATCTTCAAGAAACTCTGGAAGACCCTCAGAGATCATCTCATGTCCTAGCACTGACCCTGTACTTCCCTCTATGCCTGCACTGTATTTGTACACTATCACCCTGTCCCCTTTGAAAAGTGGTTTCCTTCTATGTAGCTTATTAGCTTTGATGTTAGCTGTAATGTTATATCCTCATTTCTGAGTCGCTTTGGATAAAAGCGTCTGCTTAATGCAGAAACATAGCATAAACAATGTGGAAATATGGCAGTTAGCCTATGCCTACCTCATGTTTTAATATCATAAGGAAAGCACAAGATTTTGTGAATTGTTTAAAAAAAAAATGTTTGGGTTTTTGGATATTTATATTGCATGTTAGGACAAATGTTTTTCTTTATTTTTAAATAACCATTATCAGTATGTGTAATGAGAGTAATTACAATGTAGAGTAAATTGTAGCTAGTGGCCATCTAATGTGCACCAGGTTTGCAATTTCACATATAATAACCTTTTGAATGTGTTGCAGAGCTTGGTACTAATTACTTTTGTATGTTTTAGGTACTGATACAGGATACCACTGTTTGTAAAGGTATACACTAAAATGTTGATGTGGTAAAATGCGTTTGTCTTAGATTTTTCTTTTCAAGTCTTTTATGAAAAATATAGAAAAATAGTATTCTAACTTGGAGTCGTATTGCTAGCTACTAGCTTGTCTTTGCTTTGCTGAAGTGTTATGTGCAGTCAGTATGTAAAGAGCAATGTGGAAATATGGCAGTTAGCCTAAGTGACAACACAGTGTGTATATGTATAATAATGTATATATGTTATATATTGAATTGGTACGTACTCCGTGACCGACTAATGGAAGGAAGTGTCAAAAGCGGTTTGTTGTGCATAGGTGTGATGGTGGAGTTTGAATGTATGAAGTACTAATGGTAGGATTGTTACACAAAGTACTTAGAATTCATTATAAGTATTGATGTTTAGCAAAAAAGTATAGTGTAAGCAAAAATATTTCATGTCTTCACCATGAATAAGTGAAATGCCATGGTCACACTGAATAAAGTTATAGACCAGTACATGATATATACATAGTCAAATAATTTGTGGTTGATATTTAAGAAATGTCATTTTTGAGATGCGTGTTGTTGTTTTTTTTGGGAAAAGGGTCAAAGTGTACATTTCCACGTGTGTATTGCAGATGGGACGTTCCAAAAAATCTGCGGCTGCAAAGAAGAGACTGGCTGATCGTGAGCTCTCAGAGGTGGTTTTTCACACGTCTACAATTTACCACTGATTGACAGGGTCTGGTGCAAGGAATAGTTGTGTTAATAGCACTAACTCAAGGAAAACAGGCAGCTATGCAAAATAAGTGATGTCACTTGTAAATTTATTTATTTAATTACATTAAATACATTTACAAGTGACATTGTAATTTTCCCCTTCTTAGGGAATAATGCAATCTCAGTGCTATGCAATCTTTTACTTTTTTTTTTTCTCCTACAAAAAGCAGCACATGCCAGTTGATGTAGTGAGGTGTAAAAACAGTACGTGAGGTTGTGTATTGACTGTAGGAAAATTCAAATGAGATGTCGGAGGGCGTGATGTATTATGTGCTTAAAAACAGCAAGAATGAGGTGTGTTATGTGTAAATAACGCTGTTCAATTTGTGTGTTGCAGGTGTGTTCCACCAAAAGAGCAGCGACTGGCACCCAGGATGACTTATGGTCTCCTGGAAGCAAGGTTGGGCGTCCTTGCACCTGGAAAGCCCAAACATCAAGCTGGCCTGAAAAGGCGCATGACTTTGATGTTCATGACTTTGATGTTCATGACTTTGATGTTCAAGACTTAAATGTTCAATACTTAAATGTTCATGACTTAAATGTTCAATACTTAAACGTTGCAGACTCCCCACTCTCAAACTCTCAAACAAGTGCTGAAAAGTTCTCTAACAAGTCTCAAACAAGTGCTGAAAAGTTCTCTAACAAGTCTCAAACAAGTGCTGAAAAGTTCTCTAACAAGTCTCAAACAAGTGCTGAAAAGTTCTCTACCAACTTGCAAAAAACTTCTTTCCAAACTGAATCTCCAAGCTCTCTCTCTCTTGACTCTGCTATCAAGCTATCCTCAAATAATGCATCTTGCATGAATGAACCTAATGTTACTAATGAGTGTGTTACTTTGACTCAGCCTGATTTTCCAGAGAGGTCTTTCCTGACGGGCTCCTTTCATCAAGGTGATGTGCGTTTTGGTAACGTGGGCAACAAACAGTGTGGTGCCATCAGTCTGACAGCTGTTCTCAAATCCAAGATGAAGAACGTTTGGACCTGGGAAACTGGAGATCTGGATGATGTTTTAATAAAAGGAACTCTGTTGTACAAGTCTATGAGTGCACATGAACAAATAAGAGACCATGTTGAAGGAAGGGGTTACATTGCTGTGTCAGAATTGCCTAGGCAACACAGGGTGTGGAATTGTGATTTTGCATTAAACTTTGGAGATTCTTACACTGGGTTTGTGTGTGTTGACAATTATGATCCTGCTTTATGTGATGTGGCTTTGCCTTTTGATGAAGCACTGCAGCGTGCACTGTTCACTCATGATGCTTGCTTGTTGACTATTTGTGGAAATACTTGTGCCATCGTGAATGGAGAGACCAGATTTGCCTTTGTTAATTCTCATGCAAACACCTGGGTTAATCACAAAGGTCAGAGGGTAAGTTGCGTTTCATACTTTAGCTCTGCACAGTCACTGGTCAGCTTTGTGTATGATTATGCACAATCGTTTGGCGTAAGTACACCACGGTTTGAGGTAACAGGAGTGAGTGCTGCGGTAACCAGAACTGGCAATGAACAGCGATCACAGAACGTCACATCCCGAGGTAAAACGACACATGCAAAGGTACGTCAGCTGTACAGTGATGCGGTAAAAGGACCGAAAGGTTTGCACAAACACCAGACGGCTACAAGTTGCTCAGTAACGTCAACTACAGTTCCAGGTAATGCAAACAACCAAACTGAGTCCACAAAGACTGAATCAAACCCGAATGCCAGACCTTTGTACAGCGATGTTTTGAGACGTGTTGTGAGTCATGTTTCACAAAAGCCTGAATGTGTTCCTGAAACTCTGTTGGGTAAAGATGACACCAAGCTGAAGGCTACAATCGATCGATCAGAGGCTGCACGTAATGGTACTGGACAAAACAAGGTAAATCAAAAAGAGACTTCTGCAAAAAAGACTAAACGTGCTCACACTAAAGGTGATTTTGGACTGCACGAGACAACTTGCAAAACACAAAGCGATGACGTAATTATCACTGACACTAATGTCCCAAAGCAGGCATTTAAACCTTTAACTCGCAGTGATCAGGATACACTTTGCAAAACTGTTGGACTTTCCAACGAAAATGTTGAAGAGTTAAAGGCAACAACCAGTGTTGATGATATGGGCTGTCCTTGTAAGATACAAACCATTAAGCCAGATGGGAATTGCTTTTACCGCAGCCTTGCCTTTAGCATTTGTCATAATGAAGAGAAGCACTTGAAAATTAGACGGGCTGTAACGAAACACCTCCTGAAATACAGTAATAAGTTTGAGACTTATTTGAGAGATGAATATACATCTGTGCAGGACTATGTGACAAAATCAAGGATACACTACTGTGGGACCTGGGCAAAGGAGATCGACATATTTGCTGCTGCCGATTTATTCCAAACTACTATCTTCACCTTAAATGATGGGAGATGGAACATGCACAGACCTACTGTACGTCCATGCATTCAGAACTGTATATATTTAAATCACACCGCCAATCATTATGAGGTTGTAACATGCGTCAAAAACCGAAATACGCAGAGTCCTTGTGCCGGAACATGCCAGTCTATCAGTGATGGAACGTTAAGACCCCAGCGGAAAAGAAAGTTCACCGAGTCAGACACGAAAGCAGAAAAAGAACGTCTACGATGCAGTGACATCAATGTGAAGAAGCGAAAAACTGAGAATGAAAAGAAGCAATATAATGAATATGAGTGCATTAGGAGTGCCAAACGTGAGACTTCTCTTAAACATTTTCATAAGAACAGCAAAAATTCTGAGTTTCGGAAAAAGAAATGTGATGCTTTCAACACAAACTATGGAACTGATGTGCAGTTCAAGGCACATATACTTGCACAGCGTAAACATAAATATGATTCTGATCCAAATTATAAAAAATTAAAGTGTGAATCTTCAAAAGACACTTATCAGACAAACATCATATTTCAACATAAAGTCCGTGATTATAGTCATAAGAAGTATAAGAGCAACGTTGTGTTTCAACATAAAGTCCGTGACTATAGTCATAAGAAGTACAAGAGCAACATTGTGTTTCAAAAGAAGCTCAAAGAGAATAACAAGATGAAATATCATGAATATGATGAAATTCGTGAAAATAAAATTAAGAGTAGCAGTGACAGTTATGCAAATATAAGAAAGAAGCAACAAGACATTGACTTTGTCATCAGTCAGTTTCGTCAAGACGTAAGCCGTGGTCCTGAATACGTATGCTCAGTTTGTCATCGCTTACTTTTCAGGAAACAAGTGATTGAGTGTAAAAGATCTCATTATGAAAGCAAAAGACCAGAGGTTGCTGCGCTGGCTAAGAGGTGTATAACATTGCAATATTTACACGTTTGTGATATTGAATGTGGGCAGGAATGTCATTTGTCTGATAGTCCTTGTAGCAAATTATGGGTTTGCCATTCCTGTCATCAGAAAATGCTTGGAGGAAAACTACCAGAAGAGAGTGTCACCAACAACATGCATTTGGATGAAATTCCACCTGAACTGAAATGTCTGAACTCTTTGGAGGAACATCTCATTGCTCGTCACATTCCCTTCATGAAGCTGCTGTGTTTGCCCCGAGGCCGTCAAAGAGCTTGCCATGGTCCATGTGTCTCTGTACCTGTTGATAACAGTAGCGTGACAAACATTCTGCCAAGGAACGAGTGTGATGACAAAATGATAAGAGTCAAACTCAAACGCAAGTTGACATACAAAGGTCATTATGAGTACATGTATGTTCACACTGATCGTGTAAGGAATGCACTGAGGTATTTGATGGCAAACAATAAGTGGTATGATGATGTCATTTTTAATGATGAATGGGTAAACACTCTGAATGGAAGTGATCAATGCGAGGCAAATGAGGACACCGAACAGCTGCCAGCTAACAGTGATGATGAAAATAACAGTGATGATGAAAGTAAACTTGAGCCAGAACAAGCAGAGGAGGAACTGACCTACATTAAAGACCAGAGTGGCCTCTTGTCCGAGACATCATTGCAACCTGTCAATCTGGGTTCAGAGATCATTGATCAGAATTTTCAGGATATACTGAGCGTGGCACCAGCTGAAGGCAACAGTCCAGTTCGGTTACTATCTGATAAAACCAACGAGGCCAAATGCTTTCCTGCTCTGTTTCCATTGGGTGGACCTACATTCCACGATGAAAGGGAATCAAAAATAACTCTGTCACGTTACCTGAACTGTCGCATTCTCAACGCTGATGGACGTTTTGGTCGCAACACAGACTACATTTTTTATGCACAGTACATATCAGAAGTGCATCAAGTCATATCGGGTGTATCAGTGGCAATGCGTAAAGGTGGCGGCAAATCATCTTTGAAAGAAGCATCAGACATGTTGTTGAACTCAGATTCACTCAGTAAAATATTACGAAATGATGAAGGGTACAAGTTCTTGCGAGGAATTCGTGGAACCCCACCTTATTGGATGGCAGTACAGAAAGATTTGTTCAGTATGATTCGACAACTGTCAATTCCAACGTTTTTCATAAGCATGTCAAGTGCTGATCTGAGATGGCCCGAAATGCTTGCTTCTCTTTTGAGGGTGGAAGGAAAAGAAACACCTGTGGAGGATCTTGACTGGTCTCAAAAATGTGCGCTGATTGGAAGAAATCCAGTTACTGCAGCGAGAATGTTTGACCATCGATGGCATTGTTTTCTTCGTGATGTAATCCTGTCACCAGCTGAACCCATAGGCAAAATAAAGGACTACTTCTATCGAGTTGAATTCCAACAGCGTGGTTCTCCTCATGTTCACTGTTTGTTTTGGGTGGAAGATGCACCAAAGATTGATAAAGACAGTGATGCTGATGTGGTACGTTTCATAGACAGATACATTTCCTGTGATATTCCACCAGAGTCTGATGCAGAGCTTCATGAGGTTGTGAGCAGCGTACAAAGACACAGCACAAAACACTCAAAAACATGCCGTAAGAAAAATACAGTGTGCCGATTCAATTTCCCACGACCTCCATCAAGCCGTACTTTCATTACAAGAAGTGGGAACTCAGAGGACCTGAATGGAAAAGATGAAAATACCAATGCCAATGCAATCATAAAGAAGGTGAAAACAGCGCTGGCCAATCCTGACCTGAGTTATGATACAGCTGATGCTTTTTTTGAGTCTCTTGGGATACATCAAGGCCTGTTTGAGAGAGCATACAGCATATGTTCCAAAAAGAAAAGCATTGTCCATAAGCGGAATCCATCTGATATTTGGGTGAACCAGTACAATAAAGACTTACTGCGTGCTTGGCAAGGAAACATGGACATTCAGTATATCACCGACGCCTATTCTGTTGTGGTCTACATACTGTCATACATCACAAAAGCAGAGCAAGAAATGGGTTTGCTGTTACAGCGTGCACAGAAGGAGGCAATGAATGGCAATCTTGATGCAAAAGCTGCGTTCAAACAGCTCGGCAGCGTCTACCTGCACAACAGAGAAGTTTCAGCTCAAGAAGCAGTGTATCGATTGACACGTATGCGCTTAAAAGAATGTTCTCGTGATGTACAGTATATTCCTATCGGCGAAAATCCTGTTAGGATGAGTTTGCCTTTGCATGTGCTCCAAGCTAAAGCTCAGCTCCAACAGTCTGATGATGACAGTAGCATTTGGATGACTAATGTGGTGGAAAGATACAAGAGCAGACCCAGATCAGCAGAAATGGAGGAGTTATGCCTTGCCAGCTTTTGTTCTCAGTACAGAGTTCTTTCAAAGTCTGAGGTTTCACCACAAAGAGAATCACAGGACATAATACAACTCAACAACAACCGTGGCTTTATCAGAAAAAGGACCAGAACACAGCCTGCTGTTGTGAGGTATCCCAGGTTTTCACACACAAAAAATCCTGAAAAGTACTTCCATTCATTGCTGCAGCTGTTTTTGCCTTATTATGAGGACTTCCACCTCAGACCGCCTCAGTTTGAAACATATGAACAGTTCTACACAAGTGGTGCGGTGAAATGTGGCTCTGACATCCAAAAAGTGCAGTCAATTGTGGACTCCAACAAAGCTTTATTTGAAAAAGAAAGCGATGAGATTGACAAAGCTAAGCAGTTGCTGGATAACGACATTGATTTAGAAGACGCTTGGGCTCAGATATGTCCGGAAACAGAAAGCGAACGTCTCAGTTGTTTGGATATGAAACACAAAGCTGTAGATGATGAAGAAGGCAGTGATGATGTTGGTGATCTTATTCCTGACCTGACAGCAAACCCGCAGACAACGTGCACTCTGGAAACTAATCACATGACAATGCCCCGAGATGCTGCACTAGGTTTATTGCGAACATTGAATGAAGAGCAGGCAGCAATATTTTATGCTGTACGTCGGTGGTGTCTGCAGATACTCTTTGGACAGAATCCTGAACCGTTGCGATTGTTCATTACTGGTGGAGCAGGAACAGGCAAATCCCATTTGATCAAAGCCATCCAGTACGAATCTACACGACTGCTGTCACAGATTGCTGAAAATCCAGATGATGTGACTGTGCTCCTTACAGCGCCCACTGGTGTGGCTGCATACAACATTGGTGCTAAAACCATTCACAATACATTCTCCATTGGTGCAAATGTTAAGCTGCCATATCAACCTCTTGGTGATGAGAAGGTAAATACTTTAAGGATGAAAATGCGAAACTTGCAGATTTTGATCATTGATGAAGTGTCCATGGTTGACCACCGTCTTTTGTCCTACGTTCATGGCAGACTACGTCAAATCAAACAGACTGGTGATTATTCTTTGTTTGCAAATGTTTCCCTGATCTGCGTGGGTGACTTCTTTCAGTTGAGACCTGTCAAAGGCACACCTCTTTTTTCTGACAACACAGGAGCCAACATGTGGGACAACAACTTTGAAGTTGCTGAGCTTACCAAAGTTTTGAGGCAAGAAAATGCAGAATTTGCGCAGATGCTGAATCGCCTCAGAGTTCGTAAAAAGAATGAACATCTCAGTGGGCATGATGTGTTTACATTAAAGCAACGTGAAACTGGTGAAGACTCTACAGACATTCACATATATGCTACAAATGCAGAGGTTGATAAATACAATATCACTAGACTGCAAAAGCATTGCCCAGATGCAATCAGCATAGATGCCCAAGATTTTACCCGGAGTCCCAAAACTGGAAGAATGGAACCAAAATTAGGCTTCCATACAAAGGTTTTCAACTCGTGCTTGCCAAGGTGTGTGTCTTTGGGCATTGGAGCAAAGGTGATGTTGAAGAAAAATATAGACGTGTCTGACGGCCTTGTCAATGGTGTGTGTGGTACGGTTGTGGAAATTATTAATGGTGAAGATAAGGATGACATTCCTATTGCTATCCATGTTGAGTTTGAAAACCCTAATGTTGGAAAGATGCAGAGGTCAAAATCCAAAAGAAGCTCTGAACGCTCTACAATTGTGGAGGTCCAAGAGGATCAAGTATCAAATGCTGGTGGAATACGAAGGCAGTTTCCTCTCACCCTGGCTTGGGCAATGACAGTACATAAGTGCCAAGGGCTTACTGTTGACAGAGCTGTTGTTTCACTCAACAAAATCTTTGCTGCAGGGCAAGCATATGTTGCATTGAGTCGTGTGAGAACTCTTGATGGACTGATTATTAAGGACTTCAAAGACACAGCTATATTTTGTGATGAAAAAGTAGACACAGCCATGAAGAGCTTGCCAAAGTTCAACTTCAAAAGTATTGGTTCACCTGACACTGATCCGGTCTGCACGATTGCACTCCACAATGTACAGAGTTTGAATGCTCACTTTGACGACATGCAATCCCACAAAACCTTAATGAAAGCTGACTGTATTTGTTTAACAGAGACATGGCTCAATGCAGACACCGAAGACCAGCCACAACTACCGGGGTATGTCTTTAATCACAATCCAAGAGGTAACTGTTACGATGACTCTGACACAGTTTTTGCAGCATTGAAACAACAGCAAAGAGGAGGAGTTGGTTTGTATTATTCAGACAACATTGATGTGCAGGTGTCAATTCCAAAGAGATGCAACTTGGAATGTTTGTATTTCCATATGTCTCATGTCAATTTGACTGCTGTTGTTTTGTACAGGCCATCTTCCTATAAGATTGACATGTTTCGACAGCAGTTATCACAGGTTGTCTTTGAACTTGAGAAGCATGCAGGAAGGAAGATGATCATGGGAGACTTCAATGAGGATGTCTTAGTATCGTCTACTGTGGCAAAATTCCTGGAACAACATGGATACACCCAACATGTCCAAGCAGCTACAACAGAAAGAGGTACGTTAATAGATCATGTTTACTGTAAAGATGCAGGAGATGTTGTTGTTGATGTTGTACAGACATACTACAGCTTTCATGATGCAATTCTTATCTCATTGTTGTAATATTTGTGTTTGCACCGTGAGTTATTCACCATTAGATGTTCTGCACATGTTCCGTCCGCTACTTGGGGCTTGGGTGGGTCGCAAGGAGAGAGCTAAATTGAGGACGGCTCCTTGCAGGGAGTGGGAGGGTATGTAAGCCATTTTCCAATATAAGTTTTGTGTTTTGGAGACCACAGCTGTAGGCATGGGCCGGTATGAGATTCTGAAGGTATGATAACCTTAGGAAAAGTTACAAATTTTGACTGATGCACAACTACGCTGCAACCAAAAAACAGACGGGGGGAAAAGTTTGGGGGGCTCGCCTCCTGCAGCCATCATTCAGCCTGCAGGCTTGTCACTCACAGCAAGCGGCGGTGTGCGGAGGGAGGGGCACCACGCTGCAGCTGCACACAGCATGAGGGACCTACACTTTCCCTCACATAATGTCACATAAAAAAGCGACGTCACTATTATCACTTGGCTGCCACAAGCCAGTTATCCCTGTGGTAACTTTTCTGACACCTCCTGCTTAAAACCCAAAAAGTCAGAGGGATCATGAAGCCCCGCTTTCACGGTCTGTATTCATACTGAAAATCAAGATTGAGTGAGCTTTTGCCCTTCTGCTCCACGGGAGGTTTCTGTCCTCCCTGAGCTCTCCTTAGGACACCTGCGTTACCGTTTGACAGGTGTACCGCCTCAGTTAAACTCCCCACCTGCCACTGTCGCCGGGTGAGTGCTGGGCGCTTGACACCATAAGTGAGAGCCCGCTTTGGGCTCGCCTCCCCGTAAGTGAAAAGAACGATAAGAGAATTTTTTTTTTTAAATACTCATACCGCAGGGACGGTATGACAGAAAATTTTAGTGGTTTTGAAACCTTGACTTTTTCATACCTTGAAACTGGTAACCGGCCCATGCCTACAGCTGGTTGGCATGCTTTACAAGTGTGTGGAACCTCAGTCCCGGGGTCTATATGCAATTTGATGTGAAAGTTATGGGACCATTCACTGCATTGTTTGTGTGCGTGAGCGAGTAACACAAGGCTCCACATTTACCTTTACTTTCTTTATCTGTGTTCCATTCAATATGAATTCTTGTTAGGCTTGTTTTGGTTCATTTGTTGTTTTTTATTTAATCACTGCATATGTAATGGACTTAAGTATGACTTAAGGATAACTCTGTGTGTGTGGAGCAGGATGATTTTTGCTATTTGCATCATGAAATGGCAACAAAGTCAATCACTTTCTGACCAAAAGATTCAATGCAAACAAAATATCCAAGTTTTTATTGGATTTGTTTTTCTGAAGGGAAGCATTTCAAATCAGAAAGATGGACAGTTATTTTGCAAATGCCAACTAAGGAATTTTGCCCTCTTTGAGGTGCACAACAAAAGTATGTTTGTAAGCTTCCTGATGTCAAAGGACTGTACAAATCATGTTTTCCCGAAACTTAAAAAGCTGTGTGGACACAACACCTTGCCTATGGACCTGCTCCAATTCCATGGCATACATTGATGATGAGACCTGCAAAGACTTTTGGACATCAGCAACACAAGCTGCAAAAGCAGCTGTGACTCTTCTGCCTTTTGCATCCTTGATGTTTAGCAAAGCTCAAGTGTCTCCATCTGTGCTCTGGAACTTAAGTAAAAAACTACAACTCTTGGGGATATGATTGTTTGAAACAGTCACGAAAAATGATAAGAGATTTTGTGAGTATCTCTACTTTCACAATTTGAAATTCATGTGTCTTTTACAAGATTTATTTAACAGACATTGTTCTCTGTTTGTTGCTCACATTAGGGTTCCACCTGTGGTCCTTGCCCAATTTGTGTATTTCAAACTATGCCCTGTCGTCCAAGACCCATTTGAAGAAAAAAAATGACAGAAGTCTGACTCAATGTTCCTTGATTTAATTTTATTATGTGAGTATCAATTCATGCTTTTGCTTTACATAAATGTATAACCTTTGTATTTTGCCCATGCTGTAACATGTCCATGCTGTAAAGTGCTTTGTTTTATTCATTACTAGATGGATGTCCTACATCTGAAGCCCACAGAGGGATTTTTCCAGCCACAGAACCTGTTGATGGTCATCAACCTTTACTATCCATGGTCCTACCTGAAGACTGCTGTGTTTCACTGTACCCCTTCCGAACTACAAAAGTCTGATTCCCAGAAATTTTCTTCAGTGACAAAACGTGTAAGTATACACACTCTTCCAAGATACATTTTAATTGTTATTGTTCTATGTTGTGCAACACTATGAATGAAGTGTTTTGTTCTTTTAAATAGCCTGCTGAGGAACATGTACCAACCTATCTAGTATGCATGTTTTGTAAATTTTTCCTTACAACACATTGTTCATTGCCAGGCATTGTACGTGCGCCGAGGGTCGTGTTCGTTGTAACAACATCCATCGAACAACATCCATCGAACAACAGGACAGCACTGTGTTATCAGTACCAGCATGGAATATCTTCTCAACTCAATTTGACTGGCCGAAGCCGATTGATGTGATCTGTGGACGTATCAGCACAGCTCTACAGGTTGATGTGGCTGCTTTAACGTCTGCTGCAGAGACTTACCGAGGCTGTCTGGAGCAGTCTCCCATCTCCTCTACTACTTCTGCAGCTATTAATATTCAGGACATCAACTCCTCCATGCCTGCTTTTATGACTTTCATAAATGGTGAAAGTGGTGACTGCTCCTGGAGTCAAATTGACTGTGCATACTGCACAGTCTCTATGTAATAAGATGTTTGTTTGAAATGAGTGTTTCATTTTACCTCAGCTGAAGTTTTTGTTCATCACAGAGTACTTGCTTTGACGTCATAATTACTCCCCCAATTTAGTTCATGCTTTGATTACATCAAGACTAGATTATTGCAACTGATTTTATACAAGTCTCACTCAGATCACCTTAAGTTGGCCTTACACTATATGTTTTTTCAGTCTTAAGACTCTGAGACTTACTTGAGAAATGCCAAGTAATCATGATAGAAACACAACACACTCCTGTTTCCCCCAATCCCACATTTAGCGAATATGACTAGACAATCTCAAACTAGTGCTGAGATGTGAACTCTTGTCTCACAGAAGTCTTCCACAAATCTTATACAAATCTTTTTCACATATTTTGGTGTAAAGCCAGTTTTACCCACTGTACATCTTGTCCAGGATGCAGCTGCCACAAGAACTAAAACAGGGAATACTTCACTCTTGTTCTTATGAAGTTGCACTGGCTGCCAGTGAATAATAGGATACATTTTAAAGTTCTATTATTTAAAAATAAAAAGACATTGAATGGGTCAGCTCCTCAATGTATCACTGACTTATTAAGATCTTATTCTGCTTCTAATTAGGTAATTCTCCCAAAACCTGCTCTTACCCTTATAAAACAGGGGAACTTTCTCTGTGGTTATGCTCATGATCTGGGATTATCTCATTCATATGTTGTACAACTGTAGATAGTTTTGAGACAAACCTGAAAACACATATTTTCCCTTTGGTCCATAATTCCAATTAATTTCATGTTCTCCTTCGAATCTTACTCTGTTTTTATAATCTTTGTTTGTATGTTTCTTTTGTTATTAAAAAATTGTTTAAAATACTCTTGATCATTTCTCTTTCTTCTATCATTATTATTATTATTGCTAAGACAAAGTACATGCCTACGTAAAATACTTACATCTTCCAAAGGTCAAAGATAATGCCAACTCATGCTGTGTCAAACTATTAGCATTGATTGAACTACCAAACAATTCATGGTTTATCCCGCTACTATCAACATTAGACAACTCACAATTATATACTTATACCTACTGGAAAGCCTCAGCTAACTAGTAATGAAGTCATTTCAGTGAGAGTTACAACGGTTTGGCCACAAATCGATTTTCTCTGTCAGGTGGTTTATGCCGTTTCCAGCAGCTTTCTCTCGCTCTACGTAGCATTATTGTCAGTCAGGCAAATTTTCAAGCTAATCTGACACTATGTTAAAATATTCTAGAAGTTCATACAATATTTGAAAAATATTCTACAATTCTCACTTATCAAGTCAAGTCAACTTTGTTATCAATGCATGTCACATATAGCAGTATACACAGCATGATCAGTATAACTATAGGAAATATAGGAAGATTACTCAACTTTTTTCACCTAATCTCACACTTGTTAGAATATTGTACAATTTCATATGAATTGAAAGTACTTGTCTTACCTACAATTCTATTATTTTTTCATGCAAATTGCAACAGATGAATTGGGCATTTCAGCAGAGGGCACCCAGACTGCACTTTCCGCAGGAAATGCAATTTTGTAGTTACAGCATAATATAGTATAGTATATTATGTGTTGTCCCATTAGAAAAATTAGGTATCAGTAAGAATACGTAACATTTCACAGCATGACATTGAATGCTGTCACACATAACATACACACTGTCGTGGTAGGATTAACAAACACACAAGACAGACTCAACATTGACTAAATTACTACCCTGGCAACATTTGTAGCACTGAGTATTGAGTATACATTTTAATTGCCACAGATTGTGACGGATTCCCAGACTGTGCGACACAGACCCTCTTTGGAGTTAAGTGGTGCACGAGATGAAAAGGGGAATGTGCTTTCACAACCTTGCCTGAAGATCAATGACCGTCAAATTAATTGTGTGGTATCAGCAAGAGGTCCTGACTCCAAATGCAAAGTTCAGTTGAACTGGGATGTCTCAGACTATCAGTCAATTCTGGAATTAAGGTTAAAATACAAAGCAATACGAAGATCTGAGAAAAAAAATGCATTTTTGCTACATGTAGCGCCCCCTAAAGGACAAACGTCACCAAACTTATTGGGCCTCTCAAAGACGTGGTCATGAGTATGAGTTAGAAAGTTGACGTCATAACATCAAATGGTTGCCAAGATATGGCCTCACTTCTGGTTTGGAGGCATAAACCTCAAGTTTGATTGGTTGCTACGGTCAAACAAAAGCGTAATTTAAAATTCCATACAATAACTTTGGTGCGGCTTGGTCTGAAGATTCTATGTATCAAGTTCCGTGGAGATGGGACAATCTGTGTGACCTGAAATGCTAGCAGAATGGCCCAATAGGCAAGGCTTGGGCTGCTCAGGAAGGGGTCGTGAGTCCATGCACAAAGTTTGGCATCAATACATCAATGCATCGTAGAGATATGGCCAAATGTCCCGTTTGCGTGTCGGCGTAGAGTTTGATTGGCTGCCACGGTTAAACGGATTTGAAATAAAAAAATCCACATGTTAACTTATGTGCGGATTGGTCTGAAGAGTCTATGTGCCATGTCCCGTGGAGATCGGACAATCTCAGTGGCCTGAAATGCTTTTTGAAGGTTTTCGATTCAATTCAAAATGGCGGCCAATAAAAAATGGCGCAGATGACGTCATGATTTTCTTTGGCCTCGACTACATCCAGGTATTCCATTGGTACCTCATTTGTGAAATTTGGCCAAAGGGGTCCAAAGATATGAGCAAAAATGCATTTTAGCTACATATAGCGCCACCTATAGGCCAATTGTCACCAAACTTCTTGGGCTTCTTAGAGTCATAGGTGTGAGTTTGTGTTATGAGATTGACGTCATAACATCAAATGGTTACCAAGATATGGCCTCACTTCCGGTTTGGCGGCGTCAACCTCGAGTTTGATTGGCTTTTATGGAACAATGGAAGCCTAATTAAAAATTCCACACGATAACTTTTGTGCGGCTTGGTCTTAAGAGTCTATGTGCCAAGTTTCGTGATAATTGGACAATCTCTGTGACCTGAAATGCTTTTTTAAGCTTTTTGATAAAATTCAAAATGGCGGAAAATCTAAGTATACGCAAATTGACGTCATAGGGTGCGTTGGACTCGTCATGATCCAAGGAATCCAACGATGCCTCATTTGTGAAATTTGGACCAAGTAGTCCAAAGTTATTAGGCTGAATGCACTTTGAACTTTGACGTGTTGGTGGCGCTAGAGAGTAAGGTCTTGGGGCATGAAATTTCTTGACATTGGCTTTGGCACTTGGCTGATTACGTGTGCCAAATTTCACAACTTTTTACCATAGCGTTAATGGGGCTGCCATAGACTTCAATTGCAGCGGAAAGTAGAAGAATAAATATAGCTGCAAGCAGCGATATGGGGGCCAAGCAGAATGGCACAATAGGGAAGGCTTGGGCTGCTCAGGAAGGCTTCGTGAGTCCATGCACCAAGTTTGGCATCGATACATCAATGCATTGCAGAGATATGGCCAAATGTCCCGTTTGCGTGTCGGCGTAGAGTTTGATTGGCTGCCGCGGGTAAACGGAAGTGTAATAAAAAAATCCACGTAATAAGTTATGTGCGGCTTGGTCTGAAGATTCTATTTGCCAAGTCCTGTGATGATTAGGCAATCTGCGTGGCCTGAAATGCTTTTTTAAGGTTTTCGATTAAATTCAAAATGGCGGTAAATCCAAGATGGCGCTCATGACGTCATGAGGTGCGTTGACCTCGACTATATCGAGGGATTAAAATGATACCTCATTTGTGACATTTGGACCAAGGGCTCCAAAGATATGAGCAAAAATGCATTTTTGCTGCTTATAGCGCCATCTATTGGCCAAACGTCATCAAACTTCTTGGGCCTCTTACCTTAGTGGTCGTGAGTCTGTGTTAGAAGTTTGACGTCATAATATCAAATGGTTGCCAAGATATGACCTCACTTCCGGTTTGGGGGCGTCAACCTCGAGTTTGATTGGCTTTTATGAAAAAATGGAAGCCTAATTAAAAATTCCACACGATAACTTTTGTGCGGCTTGGTCTTAAGAGTCTATGTGCCAAGTTTCGTGATAATTGGACAATCTCTGTGACCTGAAATGCTTTTTTAAGCTTTTTGATCAAATTCAAAATGGCGGAAAATCTAAGTATACGCAAATTGACGTCATAGGGTGCGTTGGACTCGGCATGATCCAAGGATTCCAACGATGCCTCATTTGTGAAATTTGGACCAAGTAGTCCAAAGTTATTAGGCTGAATGCACTTTGAACTTTGGCGTGTTGGTGGCGCTAGAGAGTAAGCTCTTGGGTCATCAAAATTCTTGACTTTGTCTTTGGCACTTGGCTGATTACGTGTGCAAAATTTCACAACTTTTTACCATAGCGTTCATGGGGCTGCCATAGACTTCAATTGCAGAAGAAAGTAGATCGATAATAATAATAAGAAAAGCTACTAACACAATGGGTCCCTTCGCAGCTTCGCTGCTAGGCCCCCAATAATAAGAAAAGCTACTAACACAATGGGTTCCTGCAGCTTCGCTGCTAGGACCCCCAATAATAATAGGAAAAGCTACTAACACAATGGGTTCCTGCAGCTTCGCTGCTAGGACCCCCAATAATAATAATAAGAAAAGCTACTAACACAATGGGTTCCTGCAGCTTCGCTGCTAGGACCCCCAATAAATATAGCTGCAAGCAGCGATGTGGGGGTCCTAGCAGAATGGCACAATAGGCAAGGCTTGGGCTGCTCAGGAAGGCGTCGTGAGTTCATGCACCAAGTTTGGCATCGATACATCAATACATCGCAGAGATACGGCCAAATGTCCCATTTGCGCGTCGGCGTGGAGTTTGATTGGCTGCCGCGGTTACACGGAAGTGAAATAAAAAAATCCACATGATAACTTATGTGCAGCTTGGTCTGAAGATCCTATTTGCCAAGTTCCGTTGAGATTGGAATATCTCAGAGGCCTGAAATGCTTTTTGAAGGTTTTCAGTTAAATTCAAAATGGCGGACATTCCAAGATGGCGCTGATGACGTCATGATGTGCATTGACCTCGGCTTCATCCAGGGATTCCATTGGTACCTCATTTGTGACATTTGGACCAAGTGGTCCAAAGATATGGGCAAAAATGCATTTTGGCTACATATAGTGCCACCTATAGGCCGAACGTCACCAAACTTCTTGGGCCTCTTACCTTAGCCGTCTTGAGTCTGTGTTATAAGGTTGACGTCATAACATCAAATGGTTGCCAAGATATGACCTCACTTCCAGTTTGGGGGCGTCAACCTCAAGTTTGATTGGCTTTTATGGAAAAATGGAAGCCTAATTAAAAATTCCACACGATAACTTTTGTGCGGCTTGGTCTTAAGAGTCTATATGCCAAGTTTCGTGAAAATTGGACAATCTGTGTGACCTGAAATGCTTTTTTAAGCTTTTTGATAAAATTCAAAATGGCGGAAAATCTAAGTATACGCAAATTGACGTCATAGGGTGCGTTGGACTCGTCATGATCCAAGGATTCCAACGATGTCTCATTTGTGAAATTTGGACCAAGTAGTCAAAAGTTATTAGGCTGAATACACTTTGAACTTTGGTGTGTTGGTGGCGCTAGAGAGTAAGCTCTTGGGGCATGAAAATTCTTGATTTTGGCTTTGGCACTTGGCTGATTACGTGTGCCAAATTTCACAACTTTCTCGCATTGCGTTCATGGGGCTGCCATAGACTTCAATTGCAGCGGAAACGGATGAATAATAATAATAATAATAAGAAAAGCTACTAACTCAATGGGTTCCTGCAGCTTCGCTGCTAGGACCCCCAATAATAATAAGAAAAGCTACTAACACAATGGGTTCCTGCAGCTTCGCTGCTAGGACCCCCAATAATAATAATAATAATAATAGGAAAAGCTACTAACTCAATGGGTTCCTGCAGCTTCGCTGCTAGGACCCCCAAATATAGCTGCAATCAGCAATGTGGGGGTCCTAGCAGAATGGCACAATAGGGAAGGCTTGGAACGCTCAGGAAGGCGTCGTGAGTCCATGCACCAAGTTTGGCATCGATACATCAATGCATCGCAGAGATACGGCCAAATGTCCCATTTGCGCGTCGGCATGGAGTTTGATTGACTGCCGCGGTTACACGGAAGTGAAATAAAAATATCCACATAATAACTTATATGCGGCTTGGTCTGAAGATTCTATGTGCCAAGTCTCGTTGAGATTGGACAATCTTAGTGGCCTGAAATGCGTTTTGAAGGTTTTTGATTAAATTCAAAATGGCGGACAATCCAAGATGGCGCAAATAACATCATTAAGTGTGTTGACCTCGACGTTATCCAGGGATTCTATTGATACCTCATTTGTGACATTTGGACCAAGTGGTCCAAAGATATGGGCAAAAATGCATTTTTGCTACATATAGCGCCACCTATAGGCCGAACGTCACCAAACTTCTTGGGCCTCTTACCTTAGCAGTCTTGAGTCTGTGTCATAAGTTTGACGTCATGATATCAAATGGTTGCCAAGATATGACCTCATTTCCGGTTTGGGGGCTTCAATTTTGAGTTTGATTGGCTTTTATGGAAAAATGGAAGCCTAATTGAAAATTCCCTTGGATAACTTTTGTGCGGCTTGGTCTTAAGAGTCTATGTGCCAAGTTTCGTGAAAATTGGACAATCTCTGTGATCTGAAATGCTTTTTTAAGCTTTTTGATAAAATTCAAAATGGCGGAAAATCTAAGTATACGCAAAGTGACGTCATAGGGTGCGTTGGACTCGTCATGATCCAAGGATTCCAATGATATCTTGTTTGTAAAATTTGGACCAAGTAGTCCAAAGTTATTAGGCTGAATGCACTTTGAACTTTGGCGTGTTGGTGGCGCTAGAGAGTAAGTTCTTGGGGCATGAAATTTCTTGACTTTGGCTTTGGCACTTGGCTGATTACGTGTGCCAAATTTCACAACTTTTTACCATAGCGTTCATGGGGCTGCCATAGACTTCAATTGCAGCGGAAAGTAGATCAATAATAATAATAATAGGAAAAGCTACTAACACAATGGGTTCCTGCAGCTTCGCTGCTAGGACCCCCAATAATAATAATAAGAAAAGCTACTAACACAATGGGTTCCTGCAGCTTCGCTGCTAGGACCCCCAATAAATATAGCTGCAAGCAGCGATGTGGGGGTCCTAGCAGAATGGCACAATAGGCAAGGCTTGGGCTGCTCAGGAAGGCGTCGTGAGTTCATGCACCAAGTTTGGCATCGATACATCAATACATCGCAGAGATACGGCCAAATGTCCCATTTGCGCGTCGGCGTGGAGTTTGATTGGCTGCCGCGGTTACACGGAAGTGAAATAAAAAAATCCACATGATAACTTATGTGCAGCTTGGTCTGAAGATCCTATTTGCCAAGTTCCGTTGAGATTGGAATATCTCAGAGGCCTGAAATGCTTTTTGAAGGTTTTCAGTTAAATTCAAAATGGCGGACAATCCAAGATGGCGCTGATGACGTCATGATGTGCATTGACCTCGGCTTCATCCAGGGATTCCATTGGTACCTCATTTGTGACATTTGGACCAAGTGGTCCAAAGATATGGGCAAAAATGCATTTTGGCTACATATAGTGCCACCTATAGGCCGAACGTCACCAAACTTCTTGGGCCTCTTACCTTAGCCGTCTTGAGTCTGTGTTATAAGTTTGACGTCATAACATCAAATGGTTGCCAAGATATGACCTCACTTCCAGTTTGGGGGCGTCAACCTCAAGTTTGATTGGCTTTTATGGAAAAATGGAAGCCTAATTAAAAATTCCACACGATAACTTTTTTGCGGCTTGGTCTTAAGAGTCTATGTGCCAAGTTTCGTGATAATTGGACAATCTCTGTGACCTGAAATGCTTTTTTAAGCTTTTTGATAAAATTCAAAATGGCGGAAAATCTAAGTATACGCAAATTGACGTCATAGTGTGCGTTGGACTCGTCATGATCCAAGGATTCCAATGATGTCTTGTTTGTGAAATTTGGACCAAGTAGTCAAAAGTTATTAGGCTGAATGCACTTTGAACTTTGACGTGTTGGTGGCGCTAGAGAGTAGACTCTTGGGCCATGAAAATTCTTGAGTTTGTGATTGGCACTTGGCTAATTACGTGTGCCAAATTTCACAACTTTTTACCATAGCGTTCATGGGGCTGCCATAGACTTCAATTGCAGCAGAAAGTAGAGGAATAAATATAGCTGCAAGCAGCAATGTGGGGGTCCTAGCAGAATGGCCCAATAGGCAAGGCTTGGGCTGCTCAGGAAGGCGTCGTGAGTCCATGCACCAAGTTTGGCATCAATACATCAATGCATCGCAGAGATACGGCCAAATGTCCCATTTGCGCGTCGGCATGGAGTTTGATTGGCTGCCGCGGTTACACGGAAGTTAAATAAAAAAATCCACATAATAACTTATGTGCGGCTTGGTCTGAAGATTCTATGTGCCAAGTCTCGTGGAGATTGGACAATCTTAGTGGCCTGAAATGCGTTTTGAAGGTTTTTGATTAAATTCAAAATGGCGGACAATCCAAGATGGCGCAAATGACGTCATTAAGTGTGTTGACCTCGACCTTATCCAGGGATTCTATTGATACCTCATTTGTGAAATTTGGACCAAGGGGTCCAAAGATATGAGCAAAAATGCATTTCTGCTACATATAGCGCCACCTATAGGCCGAACGTCACCAAACTTCTTGGGCCTCTTACCTTAGCAGTCTTGAGTCTGTGTGATAAGTTTGACGTCATGATATCAAATGGTTGCCAAGATATGACCTCACTTCCGGTTTGGGGGCGTCAACCTCAAGTTTGATTGGCTTTTAAGGAAAAATGGAAGCCTAATTAAAAATTCCACACGATAACTTTTGTGCGGCTTGGTCTTAAGAGTCTATGTGCCAAGTTTCGTGATACTTGGACAATCTCTGTGACCTGAAATGCTTTTTTAAGCTTTTTGATAAAATTCAAAATGGCGGAAAATCTAAGTATACGCAAATTGACGTCATAGGGTGCGTTGGACTCGTCATGATCCAAGGATTCCAACGATGCCTCATTTGTGAAATTTGGACCAAGTAGTCCAAAGTTATTAGGCTGAATGCACTTTGAACTTTGGCGTGTTGGTGGCGCTAGAGAGTAAGCTCTTGGGGCATGAAATTTCTTGACTTTGGCTTTGGCACTAGGCTGATTACGTGTGCCAAATTTCACAACTTTTTACCATAGCGTTCATGGGGCTGCCATAGACTTCAATTGCAGCGGAAAGTAGATCAATAATAAATATAGCTGCAAGCAGCAATGTGGGGGTCCTAGCAGAATGGCACAATAGGGAAGGCTTGGGCTGCTCAGGAAGGCGTCGTGAGTCCATGCACCAAGTTTGGCATCGATACACCAATGCATCGCAGAGATACGGCCAAATGTCCCATTTGCGCGTCGGCATCGAGTTTGATTGGCTGCCGCGGTTACACGGAATTTAACTAAAAAAATCCACATAATAACTTATGTGCGGCTTGGTCTGAAGACTCTATGTGCCAAGTCTCGTGGAGATTGGACAATCTTAGTGGCCTGAAATGCGTTTTGAAGGTTTTTGATTAAATTCAAAATGGCGGACAATCCAAGATGGCGCAAATGACGTCATTAAGTGTGTTGACCTCGTCTGTATCCAGGGATTCTACTGGTACCTCATTTGTGAAATGTGGACCAACGGGTCCAAAGATATGAGCAAAAATGCATTTTTGATACATATAGCGCCACCTATAGGCCGAACGTCACCAAACTTCTTGGGCCTCTTACCTTAGCAGTCTTGAGTCTGTGTTATAAGTTTGACGTCATGATATCAAATGGTTGCCAAGATATGACCTCACTTCCGGTTTGGGGGCGTCAACCTTGAGTTTGATTGGCTTTTATGGAAAAATGGAAGCCTAATTAAAAATTCCCTTGGATAACTTTTGTGCGGCTTGGTCTTAAGAGTCTATGTGCCAAGTTTCGTGATAATTGGACAATCTCTGTGACCTGAAATGCTTTTTTAAGCTTTTTGATAAATTTCAAAATGGCGGAAAATCTAGGTATACGCAAATTGACGTCATAGGGTGCGTTGGACTCGTCATGATCCAAGGATTCCAACGATGCCTCATTTGTGAAATTTGGACCATGGAGTCCAAAGTTATTAGGCTTAATGCACTTTGAACTTTGACGTGTTGGTGGCGCTAGAGAGTAAGCTCTTGGTGCATGAAAATTCTTGACTTTGGCTTTGGCACTTGGCTGATTACGTGTGCCAAATTTCACAACTTTTTACCATAGCGTTCATGGGGCTGCCATAGACTTCAATTGCAGCGGAAAGTAGAAGAATAATAAATATAGCTGCAAGCAGCAATGTGGGGGTCCTAGCAGAATGGCACAATAGGGAAGGCTTGGAACGCTCAGGAAGGCGTCGTGAGTCCATGCACCAAGTTTGGCATCGATACATCAATGCATCACATAGATACGGCCAAATGTCCCATTTGTGCATCGGCATGGAGTTTGATTGGCTGCCGCAGTTACAGGGAAGTTAAATAAAAAAATCCATATAATAACTTATGTGCGGCATGGTCTGAAGATTATATGTGCCAAGTCCCGTGGAGATTGGACAATCTTAGTGGCCTGAAATGCGTTTTGAAGGTTTTTGATTAAATTCAAAATGGCGGACAATCCAAGATGGCGCAGATGACGTCATTAAGTGTGTTGACCTCGTCCTGATCCAGGGATTCCACTGGTACCTCATTTGTGAAATGTGGACCAAGGGGTCCAAAGATATGAGCAAAAATGCATTTTTGCTACATATAGCGCCACCTATAGGCCAAACGTCACCAAACTTCTTGGGCCTCTTACTTTAGCAGTCTTGAGTGTGTGTTATTAGTTTGACGTCATGATATCAAATGGTTGCCAAGATATGACCTCAATTCCGGTTTGGGGGCGTCAACCTCGAGTTTGATTGGCTTTTATGGAAAAATGGAAGCCTAATTAAAAATTTCACACGATAACTTTTGTGCGGCTTGGTCTTAAGAGTCTATGTGCCAAGTTTCGTGATAATTGGACAATCTCTGTGACCTGAAATGCTTTTTTAAGCTTTTTGATAAAATTCAAAATGGCGGAAAATCTAAGTATACGCAAATTGACGTCATAGGGTGCGTTGGACTCGTCATGATCCAAGGATTCCAACGATGCCTCATTTGTGAAATTTGGACCAAGTAGTCCAAAGTTATTAGGCTTAATGCACTTTGAACTTTGACGTGTTGGTGGCGCTAGAGAGTAAGCTCTTGGGGCATGAATATTCTTGACTTTGGCTTTGGCACTTGGCTGATTACGTGTGCCAAATTTCACAACTTTCTCGCATAGCGTTCATGGGGCTGCCATAGACTTCAATTGCAGCAGAAACGGATCAATAATAATAAGAAAAGCTACTAACACAATGGGTTCCTGCAGCTTCGCTGCTAGGACCCCCAATAATAATAAGAAAAGCTAGTAACACAATGGGTTCCTGCAGCTTCGCTGCTAGGACCCCCAAATATAGCTGCAAGCAGCAATGTGGGGGTCCTAGCAGAATGGCACAATAGGGAAGGCTTGGAACGCTCAGGAAGGCGTCGTGAGTCCATGCACCAAGTTTGGCATCGATACATCAATGCATCGCAGAGATACGGCCAAATGTCCCATTTGCGCGTCGGCATGGAGTTTGATTGACTGCCGCGGTTACACGGAAGTTAAATAAAAATATCCACATAATAACTTATGTGCGGCTTGGTCTGAAGATTCTATGTGCCAAGTCTCGTGGAGATTGGACAATCTTAGTGGCCTGAAATGCGTTTTGAAGGTTTTTGATTAAATTCAAAATGGCGGACAATCCAAGATGGCGCAAATAACGTCATTAAGTGTGTTGACCTCGACGTTATCCAGGGATTCTATTGATACCTCATTTGTGAAATTTGGACCAAGGGGTCCAAAGATATAAGCAAAAATGCATTTTTGCTACTTATAGCGCCACCTATAGGCCGAACGTCACCAAACTTCTTGGGCCTCTTACCTTAGCAGTCTTGAGTTAGTGTTATAAGTTTGACGTCATGATATCAAATGGTTGCCAAGATATGACCTCATTTCCGGTTTGGGGGCGTCAACCTCGAGTTTGATTGGCTTTTATGGAAAAATGGAAGCCTAATTGAAAATTCCCTTGGATAACTTTTGTGCGGCTTGGTCTTAAGAGTCTATGTGCCAAGTTTCGTGAAAATTGGACAATCTCTGTGATCTGAAATGCTTTTTTAAGCTTTTTGCTAAAATTCAAAATGGCGGAAAATCTAAGTATACGCAAAGTGACGTCATAGGGTGCGTTGGACTCGTCATGATCCAAGGATTCCAATGATGTCTTGTTTGTAAAATTTGGACCAAGTAGTCCAAAGTTATTAGGCTGAATGCACTTTGAACTTTGGCGTGTTGGTGGCGCTAGAGAGTAAGCTCTTGGGGCATGAAATTTCTTGACTTTGGCTTTGGCACTTGGCTGATTACGTGTGCCAAATTTCACAACTTTTTACCATAGCGTTCATGGGGCTGCCATAGACTTCAATTGCAGCGGAAAGTAGAAGAATAAATATAGCTGCAAGCAGCGATGTGGGGGTCCTAGCAGAATGGCACAATAGGCAAGGCTTGGGCTGCTCAGGAAGGCGTCGTGAGTCCATACACCAAGTTTGGCATCGATACATCAATGCATCGCAGAGATACGGCCAAATGTCCCATTTGCACGTCGGCATGGAGTTTGATTGGCTGCCGCGGTTACACGGAAGTTAAATAAAAAAATCCACATAATAACTTATGTGCAGCTTGGTCTGAAGATCCTATTTGCCAAGTTCCGTTGAGATTGGAATATCTCAGAGGCCTGAAATGCTTTTTGAAGGTTTTCAGTTAAATTCAAAATGGCGGACAATCCAAGATGGCGCTGATGACGTCATGATGTGCATTGACCTCGGCTTCATCCAGGGATTCCATTGGTACCTCATTTGTGACATTTGGACCAAGTGGTCCAAAGATATGGGCAAAAATGCATTTTGGCTACATATAGTGCCACCTATAGGCCGAACGTCACCAAACTTCTTGGGCCTCTTACCTTAGCCGTCTTGAGTCTGTGTTATAAGTTTGACGTCATAACATCAAATGGTTGCCAAGATATGACCTCACTTCCAGTTTGGGGGCGTCAACCTCAAGTTTGATTGGCTTTTATGGAAAAATGGAAGCCTAATTAAAAATTCCACACGATAACTTTTTTGCGGCTTGGTCTTAAGAGTCTATGTGCCAAGTTTCGTGATAATTGGACAATCTCTGTGACCTGAAATGCTTTTTTAAGCTTTTTGATAAAATTCAAAATGGCGGAAAATCTAAGTATACGCAAATTGACGTCATAGTGTGCGTTGGACTCGTCATGATCCAAGGATTCCAATGATGTCTTGTTTGTGAAATTTGGACCAAGTAGTCAAAAGTTATTAGGCTGAATGCACTTTGAACTTTGACGTGTTGGTGGCGCTAGAGAGTAGACTCTTGGGCCATGAAAATTCTTGAGTTTGTGATTGGCACTTGGCTAATTACGTGTGCCAAATTTCACAACTTTTTACCATAGCGTTCATGGGGCTGCCATAGACTTCAATTGCAGCAGAAAGTAGAGGAAATATAGCTGCAAGCAGCGATATGGGGGCCTAGCAGAATGGCACAATAGGGAAGGCTTGGGCTGCTCAGGAAGGCTTCGTGAGTCCATGCACCAAGTTTGGCCTCGATACATCAATGCATTGCAGAGATATGGCCAAATGTCCCGTTTGCGTGTCGGCGTAGAGTTTGATTGGCTGCCGCGGGTAAACGGAAGTGTAATAAAAAAATCCACGTAATAATTTATGTGCGGCTTTGTCTGAAGATTCTATGTACCAAGTCCTGTGATGATTAGGCAATCTGCGTGGCCTGAAATGCTTTTTTAAGGTTTTCGATTAAATTCAAAATGGCGGTAAATCCAAGATGGCGCTGATGACGTCATGAGGTGCGTTGACCTCGACTATATCGAGGGATTAAAATGATACCTCATTTGTGACATTTGGACCAAGGGCTCCAAAGATATGAGCAAAAATGCATTTTAGCTGCTTATAGCGCCACCTATTGGCCAAACGTCATCAAACTTCTTGGGCCTCTTACCTCAGTGGTCTTGAGTCTGTGTTAGAAGTTTGACGTCATAATATCAAATGGTTGCCAAGATATGACCTCACTTCCGGTTTGGGGGCGTCAACCTCGAGTTTGATTGGCTTTTATGAAAAAATGGAAGCTTAATTAAAAATTCCACACGATAACTTTTGTGCGGCTTGGTCTTAAGAGTCTATGTGCCAAGTTTCGTGATAATTGGACAATCTCTGTGACCTGAAATGCTTTTTTAAGCTTTTTGATCAAATTCAAAATGGCGGAAAATCTAAGTATACGCAAATTGACGTCATAGGGTGCGTTGGACTCGGCATGATCCAAGGATTCCAACGATGCCTCATTTGTGAAATTTGGACCAAGTAGTCCAAAGTTATTAGGCTGAATGCACTTTGAACTTTGGCGTGTTGGTGGCGCTAGAGAGTAAGCTCTTGGGTCATGAAAATTCTTGACTTTGGCTTTGGCACTTGGCTGATTACGTGTGCGAAATTTCACAACTTTTTACCATAGCGTTCATGGGGCTGCCATAGACTTCAATTGCAGAAGAAAGTAGATCGATAATAATAATAAGAAAAGCTACTAACACAATGGGTGCCTTCGCAGCTTCGCTGCTAGGCCCCCAATAAATATAGCTGCAAGCAGCAATGTGGGGGTCCTAGCAGAATGGCCCAATAGGCAAGGCTTGGGCTGCTCAGGAAGGCGTCGTGAGTCCATGCACCAAGTTTGGCATCAATACATCAATGCATCGCAGAGATACGGCCAAATGTCCCATTTGCGCGTCGGCATGGAGTTTGATTGGCTGCCGCGGTTACACGGAAGTTAAATAAAAAAATCCACATAATAACTTATGTGCGGCTTGGTCTGAAGATTCTATGTGCCAAGTCTCGTGGAGATTGGACAATCTTAGTGGCCTGAAATGCGTTTTGAAGGTTTTTGATTAAATTCAAAATGGCGGACAATCCAAGATGGCGCAAATGACGTCATTAAGTGTGTTGACCTCGACCTTATCCAGGGATTCTATTGATACCTCATTTGTGAAATTTGGACCAAGGGGTCCAAAGATATGAGCAAAAATGCATTTCTGCTACATATAGCGCCACCTATAGGCCGAACGTCACCAAACTTCTTGGGCCTCTTACCTTAGCAGTCTTGAGTCTGTGTGATAAGTTTGACGTCATGATATCAAATGGTTGCCAAGATATGACCTCACTTCCGGTTTGGGGGCGTCAACCTCAAGTTTGATTGGCTTTTAAGGAAAAATGGAAGCCTAATTAAAAATTCCACACGATAACTTTTGTGCGGCTTGGTCTTAAGAGTCTATGTGCCAAGTTTCGTGATACTTGGACAATCTCTGTGACCTGAAATGCTTTTTTAAGCTTTTTGATAAAATTCAAAATGGCGGAAAATCTAAGTATACGCAAATTGACGTCATAGGGTGCGTTGGACTCGTCATGATCCAAGGATTCCAACGATGCCTCATTTGTGAAATTTGGACCAAGTAGTCCAAAGTTATTAGGCTGAATGCACTTTGAACTTTGGCGTGTTGGTGGCGCTAGAGAGTAAGCTCTTGGGGCATGAAATTTCTTGACTTTGGCTTTGGCACTAGGCTGATTACGTGTGCCAAATTTCACAACTTTTTACCATAGCGTTCATGGGGCTGCCATAGACTTCAATTGCAGCGGAAAGTAGATCAATAATAAATATAGCTGCAAGCAGCAATGTGGGGGTCCTAGCAGAATGGCACAATAGGGAAGGCTTGGGCTGCTCAGGAAGGCGTCGTGAGTCCATGCACCAAGTTTGGCATCGATACACCAATGCATCGCAGAGATACGGCCAAATGTCCCATTTGCGCGTCGGCATCGAGTTTGATTGGCTGCCGCGGTTACACGGAATTTAACTAAAAAAATCCACATAATAACTTATGTGCGGCTTGGTCTGAAGACTCTATGTGCCAAGTCTCGTGGAGATTGGACAATCTTAGTGGCCTGAAATGCGTTTTGAAGGTTTTTGATTAAATTCAAAATGGCGGACAATCCAAGATGGCGCAAATGACGTCATTAAGTGTGTTGACCTCGTCTGTATCCAGGGATTCTACTGGTACCTCATTTGTGAAATGTGGACCAACGGGTCCAAAGATATGAGCAAAAATGCATTTTTGATACATATAGCGCCACCTATAGGCCGAACGTCACCAAACTTCTTGGGCCTCTTACCTTAGCAGTCTTGAGTCTGTGTTATAAGTTTGACGTCATGATATCAAATGGTTGCCAAGATATGACCTCACTTCCGGTTTGGGGGCGTCAACCTTGAGTTTGATTGGCTTTTATGGAAAAATGGAAGCCTAATTAAAAATTCCCTTGGATAACTTTTGTGCGGCTTGGTCTTAAGAGTCTATGTGCCAAGTTTCGTGATAATTGGACAATCTCTGTGACCTGAAATGCTTTTTTAAGCTTTTTGATAAATTTCAAAATGGCGGAAAATCTAGGTATACGCAAATTGACGTCATAGGGTGCGTTGGACTCGTCATGATCCAAGGATTCCAACGATGCCTCATTTGTGAAATTTGGACCATGGAGTCCAAAGTTATTAGGCTTAATGCACTTTGAACTTTGACGTGTTGGTGGCGCTAGAGAGTAAGCTCTTGGTGCATGAAAATTCTTGACTTTGGCTTTGGCACTTGGCTGATTACGTGTGCCAAATTTCACAACTTTTTACCATAGCGTTCATGGGGCTGCCATAGACTTCAATTGCAGCGGAAAGTAGAAGAATAATAAATATAGCTGCAAGCAGCAATGTGGGGGTCCTAGCAGAATGGCACAATAGGGAAGGCTTGGAACGCTCAGGAAGGCGTCGTGAGTCCATGCACCAAGTTTGGCATCGATACATCAATGCATCACATAGATACGGCCAAATGTCCCATTTGTGCATCGGCATGGAGTTTGATTGGCTGCCGCAGTTACAGGGAAGTTAAATAAAAAAATCCATATAATAACTTATGTGCGGCATGGTCTGAAGATTATATGTGCCAAGTCCCGTGGAGATTGGACAATCTTAGTGGCCTGAAATGCGTTTTGAAGGTTTTTGATTAAATTCAAAATGGCGGACAATCCAAGATGGCGCAGATGACGTCATTAAGTGTGTTGACCTCGTCCTGATCCAGGGATTCCACTGGTACCTCATTTGTGAAATGTGGACCAAGGGGTCCAAAGATATGAGCAAAAATGCATTTTTGCTACATATAGCGCCACCTATAGGCCAAACGTCACCAAACTTCTTGGGCCTCTTACTTTAGCAGTCTTGAGTGTGTGTTATTAGTTTGACGTCATGATATCAAATGGTTGCCAAGATATGACCTCAATTCCGGTTTGGGGGCGTCAACCTCGAGTTTGATTGGCTTTTATGGAAAAATGGAAGCCTAATTAAAAATTTCACACGATAACTTTTGTGCGGCTTGGTCTTAAGAGTCTATGTGCCAAGTTTCGTGATAATTGGACAATCTCTGTGACCTGAAATGCTTTTTTAAGCTTTTTGATAAAATTCAAAATGGCGGAAAATCTAAGTATACGCAAATTGACGTCATAGGGTGCGTTGGACTCGTCATGATCCAAGGATTCCAACGATGCCTCATTTGTGAAATTTGGACCAAGTAGTCCAAAGTTATTAGGCTTAATGCACTTTGAACTTTGACGTGTTGGTGGCGCTAGAGAGTAAGCTCTTGGGGCATGAATATTCTTGACTTTGGCTTTGGCACTTGGCTGATTACGTGTGCCAAATTTCACAACTTTCTCGCATAGCGTTCATGGGGCTGCCATAGACTTCAATTGCAGCAGAAACGGATCAATAATAATAAGAAAAGCTACTAACACAATGGGTTCCTGCAGCTTCGCTGCTAGGACCCCCAATAATAATAAGAAAAGCTAGTAACACAATGGGTTCCTGCAGCTTCGCTGCTAGGACCCCCAAATATAGCTGCAAGCAGCAATGTGGGGGTCCTAGCAGAATGGCACAATAGGGAAGGCTTGGAACGCTCAGGAAGGCGTCGTGAGTCCATGCACCAAGTTTGGCATCGATACATCAATGCATCGCAGAGATACGGCCAAATGTCCCATTTGCGCGTCGGCATGGAGTTTGATTGACTGCCGCGGTTACACGGAAGTTAAATAAAAATATCCACATAATAACTTATGTGCGGCTTGGTCTGAAGATTCTATGTGCCAAGTCTCGTGGAGATTGGACAATCTTAGTGGCCTGAAATGCGTTTTGAAGGTTTTTGATTAAATTCAAAATGGCGGACAATCCAAGATGGCGCAAATAACGTCATTAAGTGTGTTGACCTCGACGTTATCCAGGGATTCTATTGATACCTCATTTGTGAAATTTGGACCAAGGGGTCCAAAGATATAAGCAAAAATGCATTTTTGCTACTTATAGCGCCACCTATAGGCCGAACGTCACCAAACTTCTTGGGCCTCTTACCTTAGCAGTCTTGAGTTAGTGTTATAAGTTTGACGTCATGATATCAAATGGTTGCCAAGATATGACCTCATTTCCGGTTTGGGGGCGTCAACCTCGAGTTTGATTGGCTTTTATGGAAAAATGGAAGCCTAATTGAAAATTCCCTTGGATAACTTTTGTGCGGCTTGGTCTTAAGAGTCTATGTGCCAAGTTTCGTGAAAATTGGACAATCTCTGTGATCTGAAATGCTTTTTTAAGCTTTTTGCTAAAATTCAAAATGGCGGAAAATCTAAGTATACGCAAAGTGACGTCATAGGGTGCGTTGGACTCGTCATGATCCAAGGATTCCAATGATGTCTTGTTTGTAAAATTTGGACCAAGTAGTCCAAAGTTATTAGGCTGAATGCACTTTGAACTTTGGCGTGTTGGTGGCGCTAGAGAGTAAGCTCTTGGGGCATGAAATTTCTTGACTTTGGCTTTGGCACTTGGCTGATTACGTGTGCCAAATTTCACAACTTTTTACCATAGCGTTCATGGGGCTGCCATAGACTTCAATTGCAGCGGAAAGTAGAAGAATAAATATAGCTGCAAGCAGCGATGTGGGGGTCCTAGCAGAATGGCACAATAGGCAAGGCTTGGGCTGCTCAGGAAGGCGTCGTGAGTCCATACACCAAGTTTGGCATCGATACATCAATGCATCGCAGAGATACGGCCAAATGTCCCATTTGCACGTCGGCATGGAGTTTGATTGGCTGCCGCGGTTACACGGAAGTTAAATAAAAAAATCCACATAATAACTTATGTGCGGCTTGGTCTGAAGATTCTATGTGCCAAGTCTCGTGGAGATTGGACGATCTTAGTGGCCTGAAATGCGTTTTGAAGGTTTGTGATTAAATTCAAAATGGCGGACAATCCAAGATGGCGCAAATGACGTCATTAAGTGTAATGACCTCGTCCTTATCCAGGGATTCTACTGGTACCTCATTTGTGAAATGTGGACCAAGGGGTCCAAAGATATGAGCAAAAATGCATTTTGGCTACATATAGCGCCACCTATAGGCCGAACGTCACCAAACTTCTTGGGCCTCTTACCATCTTGGTCGTAAGTCTGTGTTATAAGTTTGACATCATAACATCAAATGGTTACCAAGATATGGCCTCACTTCCGGTTTGGGGGCGTCAACGTCGAATTTGATTGGCTTTTATGGAAAAATGGAAGCCTAATTAAAAATTCCCTTGGATAACTTTTGTGCGGCTTGGTCTTAAGAGTCTATGTGCCAAGTTTCGTGTAAATTGGACAATCTCTGTGACCTGAAATGCTTTTTTAAGCTTTTTGATAAAATTCAAAATGGCGGAAAATCTAGGTATACGCAAATTGACGTCGTAGGGTGCGTTGGACTCGTCATGATCCAAGGATTCCAACGATGCCTCATTTGTGAAATTTGGACCAAGTAGTCCAAAGTTATTAGGCTTAATGCACTTTGAACTTTGACGTGTTGGTGGCGCTAGAGAGTAAGCTCTTGGGGCATGAAAATTCTTGACTTTGGTTTTGGCACTTGGCTGATTAGGTGTGCCAAATTTCACAACTTTTTACCATAGCGTTCATGGGGCTGCCATAGACTTCAATTGCAGCGGAAACGGATTAATAATAATAATAATAATAATAATAGGAAAAGCTACTAACTCAATGGGTTCCTGCAGCTTCGCTGCTAGGACCCCCAATAAATATAGCTGCAAGCAGCGATGTGGGGGTCCTAGCAGAATGGCACAATAGGGAAGGCTTGGGCCGCTCAGGAAGGCGTCGTGAGTCCATGCACCAAGTTTGGCATCGATACATCAATGCATCGCAGAGATACGGCCAAATGTCCCATTTGGGCGTCGGCATGGAGTTTGATTGGCTGCCGCGGTTACACGGAAGTTAAATAAAAAAATCCACATAATAACTTATGTGCGGCTTGGTCTGAAGATTCTATGTCCCAAGTCTCGTGGAGATTGGACAATCTTAGTGGCCTGAAATGCGTTTTGAAGGTTTTTGATTAAATTCAAAATGGCGGAAAATCCAAGATGGCGCAAATGACGTCATTAAGTGTGTTGACCTCGTCTGTATCCAGGGATTCTACTGGTACCTCATTTGTGAAATATGGACCAACGGGTCAAAAGATATGAGCAAAAATGCATTTTTGCTACATATAGCGCCACCTATAGGCCGAATGTCACCAAACTTCTTGGGCATCTTACCTTAGCCGTCTGGAGTCTGTGTTATAAGTTTGACGTCATGATATCAAATGGTTGCCAAGATATGACCTCACTTCCGGTTTGGGGGCGTCAACCTCGAGTTTGATTGGCTTTTATGGAAAAATTGAAGCCTAATTAAAAATTCCACACGATAACTTTTGTGCGGCTTGGTCTTAAGAGTCTATGTGCCAAGTTTCGTGATACTTGGACAATCTCTGTGACCTGAAATGCTTTTTTAAGCTTTTTGATAAAATTCAAAATGGCGGAAAATCTAAGCATACGCAAATTGACGTCATAGGGTGCGTTGGACTCGTTATGATCCAAGGATTCCAACGATGCCTCATTTGTGAAATTTGGACCAAGTAGTCCAAAGTTATTAGGCTGAATGCACTTTGAACTTTGGCGTGTTGGTGGCGCTAGAGAGTAAGCTCTTGGGGCATGAAAATTCTTGATATTGGCTTTGGCACTTAGCTGATTACGTGTGCCAAATTTCACAACTTTTTACCATTGCGTTCATGGGGCTGCCATAGACTTCAATTGCAGCAGAAACGGATTAATAATAATAGGAAAAGCTACTAACTCAATGGGTTCCTGCAGCTTCGCTGCTAGGACCCCCAATAATAAGAAAAGCTACTAACACAATGGGTTCCTGCAGCTTCGCTGCTAGGACCCCCAAATATAGCTGCAAGCAGCGATGTGGGGGTCCTAGCAGAATGGCACAATAGGCAAGGCTTGGGCTGCTCAGGAAGGCGTCGTGAGTTCATGCACCAAGTTTGGCATCGATACATCAATACATCGCAGAGATACGGCCAAATGTCCCATTTGCGCGTCGGCGTGGAGTTTGATTGGCTGCCGCGGTTACACGGAAGTGAAATAAAAAAATCCACATGATAACTTATGTGCAGCTTGGTCTGAAGATCCTATTTGCCAAGTTCCGTTGAGATTGGAATATCTCAGAGGCCTGAAATGCTTTTTGAAGGTTTTCAGTTAAATTCAAAATGGCGGACATTCCAAGATGGCGCTGATGACGTCATGATGTGCATTGACCTCGGCTTCATCCAGGGATTCCATTGGTACCTCATTTGTGACATTTGGACCAAGTGGTCCAAAGATATGGGCAAAAATGCATTTTGGCTACATATAGTGCCACCTATAGGCCGAACGTCACCAAACTTCTTGGGCCTCTTACCTTAGCCGTCTTGAGTCTGTGTTATAAGATTGACGTCATAACATCAAATGGTTGCCAAGATATGACCTCACTTCCAGTTTGGGGGCGTCAACCTCAAGTTTGATTGGCTTTTATGGAAAAATGGAAGCCTAATTAAAAATTCCACACGATAACTTTTTTGCGGCTTGTTCTTAAGAGTCTATGTGCCAAGTTTCGTGATAATTGGACAATCTCTGTGACCTGAAATGCTTTTTTAAGCTTTTTGATAAAATTCAAAATGGCGGAAAATCTAAGTATACGCAAATTGACGTCATAGTGTGCGTTGGACTCGTCATGATCCAAGGATTCCAATGATGTCTTGTTTGTGAAATTTGGACCAAGTAGTCAAAAGTTATTAGGCTGAATGCACTTTGAACTTTGACGTGTTGGTGGCGCTAGAGAGTAGACTCTTGGGCCATGAAAATTCTTGAGTTTGTGATTGGCACTTGGCTAATTACGTGTGCCAAATTTCACAACTTTTTACCATAGCGTTCATGGGGCTGCCATAGACTTCAATTGCAGCAGAAAGTAGAGGAATAATAATAAATATAGCTGCAAGCAGCGATATGGGGGCCAAGCAGAATGGCACAATAGGGAAGGCTTGGGCTGCTCAGGAAGGCTTCGTGAGTCCATGCACCAAGTTTGGCATCGATACATCAATGCATTGCAGAGATATGGCCAAATGTCCCGTTTGCGTGTCGGCGTAGAGTTTGATTGGCTGCCGCGGGTAAACGGAAGTGTAATAAAAAAATCCACGTAATAAGTTATGTGCGGCTTGGTCTGAAGATTCTATTTGCCAAGTCCTGTGATGATTAGGCAATCTGCGTGGCCTGAAATGCTTTTTTAAGGTTTTCGATTAAATTCAAAATGGCGGTAAATCCAAGATGGCGCTCATGACGTCATGAGGTGCGTTGACCTCGACTATATCGAGGGATTAAAATGATACCTCATTTGTGACATTTGGACCAAGGGCTCCAAAGATATGAGCAAAAATGCATTTTTGCTGCTTATAGCGCCACCTATTGGCCAAACGTCATCAAACTTCTTGGGCCTCTTACCTTAGTGGTCTTGAGTCTGTGTTAGAAGTTTGACGTCATAATATCAAATGGTTGCCAAGATATGACCTCACTTCCGGTTTGGGGGCGTCAACCTCGAGTTTGATTGGCTTTTATGAAAAAATGGAAGCCTAATTAAAAATTCCACACGATAACTTTTGTGCGGCTTGGTCTTAAGAGTCTATGTGCCAAGTTTCGTGATAATTGGACAATCTCTGTGACCTGAAATGCTTTTTTAAGCTTTTTGATCAAATTCAAAATGGCGGAAAATCTAAGTATACGCAAATTGACGTCATAGGGTGCGTTGGACTCGGCATGATCCAAGGATTCCAACGATGCCTCATTTGTGAAATTTGGACCAAGTAGTCCAAAGTTATTAGGCTGAATGCACTTTGAACTTTGGCGTGTTGGTGGCGCTAGAGAGTAAGCTCTTGGGTCATCAAAATTCTTGACTTTGGCTTTGGCACTTGGCTGATTACGTGTGCAAAATTTCACAACTTTTTACCATAGCGTTCATGGGGCTGCCATAGACTTCAATTGCAGAAGAAAGTAGATCGATAATAATAATAAGAAAAGCTACTAACACAATGGGTGCCTTCGCAGCTTCGCTGCTAGGCCCCCAAATATAGCTGCAAGCAGCGATATGGGGGCCTAGCAGAATGGCACAATAGGGAAGGCTTGGGCTGCTCAGGAAGGCTTCGTGAGTCCATGCACCAAGTTTGGCCTCGATACATCAATGCATTGCAGAGATATGGCCAAATGTCCCGTTTGCGTGTCGGCGTAGAGTTTGATTGGCTGCCGCGGGTAAACGGAAGTGTAATAAAAAAATCCACGTAATAATTTATGTGCGGCTTGGTCTGAAGATTCTATGTACCAAGTCCTGTGATGATTAGGCAATCTGCGTGGCCTGAAATGCTTTTTTAAGGTTTTCGATTAAATTCAAAATGGCGGTAAATCCAAGATGGCGCTGATGACGTCATGAGGTGCGTTGACCTCGACTATATCGAGGGATTAAAATGATACCTCATTTGTGACATTTGGACCAAGGGCTCCAAAGATATGAGCAAAAATGCATTTTAGCTGCTTATAGCGCCACCTATTGGCCAAACGTCATCAAACTTCTTGGGCCTCTTACCTCAGTGGTCTTGAGTCTGTGTTAGAAGTTTGACGTCATAATATCAAATGGTTGCCAAGATATGACCTCACTTCCGGTTTGGGGGCGTCAACCTCGAGTTTGATTGGCTTTTATGAAAAAATGGAAGCCTAATTAAAAATTCCACACGATAACTTTTGTGCGGCTTGGTCTTAAGAGTCTATGTGCCAAGTTTCGTGATAATTGGACAATCTCTGTGACCTGAAATGCTTTTTTAAGCTTTTTGATCAAATTCAAAATGGCGGAAAATCTAAGTATACGCAAATTGACGTCATAGGGTGCGTTGGACTCGGCATGATCCAAGGATTCCAACGATGCCTCATTTGTGAAATTTGGACCAAGTAGTCCAAAGTTATTAGGCTGAATGCACTTTGAACTTTGGCGTGTTGGTGGCGCTAGAGAGTAAGCTCTTGGGTCATCAAAATTCTTGACTTTGGCTTTGGCACTTGGCTGATTACGTGTGCGAAATTTCACAACTTTTTACCATAGCGTTCATGGGGCTGCCATAGACTTCAATTGCAGAAGAAAGTAGATCGATAAATATAGCTGCAAGCAGCGATGTGGGGGTCCTAGCAGAATGGCACAATAGGCAAGGCTTGGGCCGCTCAGGAAGGCGTCGTGAGTCCATGCACCAAGTTTGGCATCGATACATCAATGCATCGCAGAGATACGGCTTAATGTCCCATTTGCTCGTCAGCATGGAGTTTGATTGGCTGCCGCGGTTACACGGAAGTTAAATAAAAAAATCCACATAATAACTTATGTGCGGCTTGGTCTGAAGATTCTATGTGCCAAGTCTCGTGGAGATTGGACAATCTTAGTGGCCTGAAATGCGTTTTGAAGGTTTTTGATTAAATTCAAAATGGCGGACAATCCAAGATGGCGCAAATGACGTCATTAAGTGTGTTGACCTCGTCTTTATCCAGGGAATCTACTGGTACCTCATTTGTGAAATGTGGACCAAGGGGTCCAAAGATATGAGCAAAAATGCATTTTTGCTACATATAGCGCCACCTATAGGCCGAACGTCACCAAACTTCTTGGGCCTCTTACCTTAGCAGTCTTGAGTCTGTGTTATAAGTTTGACGTCATGATATCAAATGGTTGCCAAGATATGACCTCACTTCCGGTTTGGGGGCGTCAACCTCGAGTTTGATTGGCTTTTATGGAAAAATGGAAGCCTAATTAAAAATTCCCTTGGATAACTTTTGTGCGGCTTGGTCTTAAGAGTCTATGTGCCAAGTTTCGTGAAAATTTGACAATTTCTGTGACCTGAAATGCTTTTTTAAGCTTTTTGATAAAATTCAAAATGGCGGAAAATCTAGGTATACGCAAATTGACGTCATAGGGTGCGTTGGACTCGTCATGATCCAAGGATTCCAACGATGCCTCATTTGTGAAATTTGGACCAAGTAGTCAAAAGTTATTAGGCTGAATGCACTTTGAACTTTGGCGTGTTGGTGGCGCTAGAGAGTAAGCTCTTGGGGCATGAAAATTCTTGATATTGGCTTTGGCACTTGGCTGATTACGTGTGCCAAATTTCACAACTTTTTACCATAGCGTTAATGGGGCTGCCATAGACTTCAATTGCAGCGGAATCGGATCAATAATAATAATAATAGGAAAAGCTACTAACTCAATGGGTTCCTGCAGCTTCGCTGCTAGGACCCCCAATAATAATAAGAAAAGCTACTAACACAATGGGTGCCTTCGCAGCTTCGCTGCTAGGCCCCCAATAATAATAGGAAAAGCTACTAACTCAATGGGTTCCTGCAGCTTCGCTGCTAGGACCCCCAATAATAAGAGAAAAGCTACTAACACAATGGGTTCCTGCAGCTTCGCTGCTAGGACCCCCAATAATAGGAAAAGCTACTAACACAATGGGTTCCTGCAGCTTCGCTGCTAGGACCCCCAATAATAATAATAATAGGAAAAGCTACTAACACAATGGGTTCCTGCAGCTTCGCTGCTAGGACCCCCAAATATAGCTGCAAGCAGCAATGTGGGGGTCCTAGCAGAATGGCACAATAGGGAAGGCTTGGAACGCTCAGGAAGGCGTCGTGAGTCCATGCACCAAGTTTGGCATCGATACATCAATGCATCGCAGAGATACGGCCAAATGTCCCATTTGCTCGTCAGCATGGAGTTTGATTGGCTGCCGCGGTTACACGGAAGTGAAATAAAAATATCCACATAATAACTTATGTGCGGCTTGGTCTGAAGATTCTATGTGCCAAGTCTCGTGGAGATTGGACAATCTTAGTGGCCTGAAATGCGTTTTGAAGGTTTTTGATTAAATTCAAAATGGCGGACAATCCAAGAAGGCGCAAATGAAGTCATTAAGTGTGTTGACCTCGACCTTATCCAGGGATTCTATTGGTACCTCATTTGTGAAATGTGGACCAAGGGGTCCAAAGATATGAGCAAAAATGCATTTTTGCTACATATAGCGCCACCTATAGACCGAACGTCACCAAACTTCTTGGGCCTCTTACGTTAGCAGTCTTGACTCTGTGTTATAAGTTTGACGTCATGATATCAAATGGTTGCCAAGATATGACCTCACTTCCGGTTTGGGGGCGTCAACCTCGTGTTTGATTGGCTTTTATGGAAGAATGGAAGCCTAATTAAAAATTCCACACGATAACTTTTGTGCGGCTTTGTCTTAAGAGTCGATATGCCAAGTTTCGTGATAATTGGACAATCTCTGTGACCTGAAATGCTTTTTTAAGCTTTTTGATAAATTTCAAAATGGCGGAAAATCTAGGCATACGCAAATTGACGTCATAGGGTGCATTGGACTCGTCATGATCCAAGGATTCCAACGATGCCTCATTTGTGAAATTTGGACCATGGAGTCCAAAGTTATTAGGCTTAATAGACTTTGAACTTTGACGTGTTGGTGGCGCTAGAGAGTAAGCTCTTGGGGCATGAAAATTTTTGACTTTGGCTTTGGCACTTGGCTAATTACGTGTGCCAAATTTCACAACTTTTTACCATAGCGTTCATGGGGCTGCCATAGACTTCAATTGCAGCAGAAAGTAGATCAATAATAAATATAGCTGCAAGCAGCGATGTGGGGGTCCTAGCAGAATGGCACAATAGGGAAGGCTTGGGCCGCTCAGGAAGGCTTCATGAGTCCATGCACCAAGTTTGGCATCGATACATCAATGCATCGCAGAGATACGGCCAAATGTCCCATTTGCGCGTCGGCGTGGAGTTTGATTGGCTGCCGCGGTTACACGGAAGTGAAATAAAAAAATCCACATCATAACTTATGTGCGGCTTGGTCTGAAGATACTATGTGCCAAGTCTCGTGGAGATTGGACAATCTTAGTGGCCTGAAATGCGTTTTGAAGGTTTTCGATTGAATTCAAAATGGCGGACAATCCAAGATGGCGCAAATGACGTCATTAAGTGTGTTGACCTCGACCTTATCCAGGGATTCTATTGGTACCTCATTTGTCAAATGTGGACCAAGGGGTCCAAAGATATGAGCAAATATGCATTTTTGCTACATATAGCGCCACCTATAGGCCGAACGTCACCAAACTTCTTGGGCCTCTTACCTTAGCAGTCTTGAGTCTGTGTTATAAGTTTGACGTCATGATATCAAATGCTTGCCAAGATATGACCTCATTTCCGGTTTGGGGGCGTCAACCTCGAGTTTGATTGGCTTTTATGAAAAAATAGAAGCCTAATTAAAAATTCCCTTGGATAACTTTTGTGCGGCTTGGTCTTAAGAGTCTATGTGCCAAGTCTCGTGAAAATTGGACAATCCCTGTGACCTGAAATGCTTTTTTAAGCTTTTTGATAAAATTCAAAATGGCGGAAAATCTAGGTATACGTAAATTGACGTCATAGGGTGCGTTGGACTCGTCATGATCCAAGGATTCCAACGATGCCTCATTTGTGAAATTTGGACCAAGTAGTCCAAAGTTATTAGGCTGAATGCACTTTGAACTTTGGCGTGTTGGTGGCGCTAGAGAGTAAGCTCTTGGGCCATGAAATTTCTTGAGTTTTAATTTGGCACTTGGCTGATTGCGTGTGCCAAATTTCACAACTTTTTACCATAGCGTTCATGGGGCTGCCATAGACTTCAATTGCAGCGGAAACGGAAAAATAATAATAATAGGAAAAGCTACTAATCCAATGGGTTCCTGCAGCTTCGCTGCTAGGACCCCCAAATATAGCTGCAAGCAGCGATGTGGGGGTCCTAGCAGAATGGCACAATAGGGAAGGCTTGGGCCTCTCAGGAAGGCGTCATGAGTCCATGCACCAAGTTTGGCATCGATATATCAATGCATCGCAGAGATACGGCCAAATGTCCCATTTGCGCGTCGGCATGGAGTTTGATTGGATGCCGCGGTTACACGGAAGTGAAATAAAAAAATCCACATAATAACCTATGTGCGGCTTGGTCTGAAGATTCTATGTGCCAAGTCTCGTGGAGATTGGACAATCTTAGTGGCCTGAAATGCGTTTTGAAGGTTTATTATTAAATTCAAAATGGCGGACAATCCAAGATGGCGCAAATGACGTCATTAAGTGTGTTGACCTCGTCCGTATCCAGGGATTCTACTGGTACCTCATTTGTGAAATGTGGACCAAGGGGTCCAAAGATATGAGCAAAAATGTATTTTTGCTACATATAGCGCCACCTATAGGCCGAACGTCACCAAACTTCTTGGGCCTCTTACCTTACCAGTCTTGAGTCTATGTTATAAGTTTGACGTCATGATATCAAATGGTTGCCAAGATATGACCTCACTTCCGGTTTGGGGGCGTCAACCTCGAGTTTGATTGGCTTTTATTGAAAAATGGAATCCTAATTAAAAATTCCACACGATAACTTTTGTGCGGCTTGGTCTTAAGAGTCTATGTGCCAAGTTTCGTGATTATTGGACAATCTCTGTGACCTGAAATGCTTTTTTAAGCTTTTTTATAAAATTCAAAATGGCGGAAAATCTAAGTATACGCAAATTGACGTCATAGGGTGCGTTGGACTCGTCATGATTCAAGGATTCCAACGATACCTTGTATGTGAAATTTGGACTAAGTAGTCAAAAGTTATTAGGCTGAATGCACTTTGAACTTTGACGTGTTGGTGGCGCTAGAGAGTAAGCTCTTGGGGCATGAAATTTCTTGACTTTGGCTTTGGCACTTGGCTAATTACGTGTGCCAAATTTCACAACTTTCTCGCATTGCGTTCATGGGGCTGCCATAGACTTCAATTGCAGCAGAAACTGAACAATAATAATTGGAAAAGCTACTAACTCAATGGGTTCCTGCAGCTTCGCTGCTAGGACCCCCAAATATAGCTGCAAGCAGCGATGTGGGGGTCCTAGCAGAATGGCACAATAAGCAAGGATTGGGCTGCTCAGGAATGCGTCATGAGTCCATGAACCAAGTTTGGCATTGATACATCAATGCATGGCAGAGATACGGCCAAATGTCCCGTTTGCATGTCGCCGTAGAGTTTGATTGGCTGCCGCGGTTAAACCGAAGTGAAATAAAAAAATTCACATGATAACTTATGTGCTGCTTGGTCTGAAGATTCTATGTGCCAAGTCCCGTGGAGATTAGACAATCTCAGTGGCCTGAAATGCTTTTTGAAGGTTTTCAATTAAATTCAAAATGGCGGACAATCCAAGATGGCGCAGATGACGTCATGATGTGGGTTGATCTTGACTATATCCAGGGATTCCAACGGTACCTCATTTGTGAAATTTGGACCAATGGGTCCAAAGATATGAGCAAAAATGCATTTTTGCTGCTTATAGCGCCACCTATAGGCTAAACGTCACCAAACTTCGTTGGCCTCTTACCGGCCTGGATATGAGTCTGTGTTAGAAGTTTGACGTCATAACATCAAATGGTTACCAAGATATGGCCTCACTTCCGGTTTGGCGGCGTCAACCACGAGTTTGCTTGGCTTTTATGGAAAATCGGAAACCTAATTAAAAATTCCACCCAATAACTTTTGTGCGGCTTGGTCTTAAAAGTCTATGTGCCAAGTTTCGTGAAGATTGAACAATCTGCGTGGCCTGAAATGCTTTTTTAAGCTTTTTGATAAAATTCAAAATGGCGGAAAATCTAAGCATACGCAAATTGACGTCATAGGGTGCGTTGGACTCGTCATGATCCAAGGATTCCAACGATGCCTCACTTGTGAAATTTGGACCAAGTAGTCCAAAGTTATTAGGCTGAATGCACTTTGAACTTTGACGTGTTGGTGGCGCTAGAGAGTAAGGTCTTGGGGCATGAAATTTCTTGACTTTGGCTTTGGCACTTGGCTGATTACGTGTGCCAAATTTCACAACTTTTTACCATAGCTTTAATGGGGCTGCCATAGACTTCAATTGCAGCGGAAAGTAGAAGAATAATAAATATAGCTGCAAGCAGCAATGTGGGGGTCCTAGCAGAATGGCACAATAGGGAAGGCTTGGAACGCTCAGGAAGGCGTCGTGAGTCCATGCACCAAGTTTGGCATCGATACATCAATGCATCACATAGATACGGCCAAATGTCCCATTTGTGCATCGGCATGGAGTTTGATTGGCTGCCGCAGTTACAGGGAAGTTAAATAAAAAAATCCATATAATAACTTATGTGCGGCATGGTCTGAAGATTATATGTGCCAAGTCCCGTGGAGATTGGACAATCTTAGTGGCCTGAAATGCGTTTTGAAGGTTTTTGATTAAATTCAAAATGGCGGACAATCCAAGATGGCGCAGATGACGTCATTAAGTGTGTTGACCTCGTCCTGATCCAGGGATTCCACTGGTACCTCATTTGTGAAATGTGGACCAAGGGGTCCAAAGATATGAGCAAAAATGCATTTTTGCTACATATAGCGCCACCTATAGGCCAAACGTCACCAAACTTCTTGGGCCTCTTACTTTAGCAGTCTTGAGTGTGTGTTATTAGTTTGACGTCATGATATCAAATGGTTGCCAAGATATGACCTCACTTCCGGTTTGGGGGCGTCAACCTCGAGTTTGATTGGCTTTTATGGAAAAATGGAAGCCTAATTAAAAATTTCACACGATAACTTTTGTGCGGCTTGGTCTTAAGAGTCTATGTGCCAAGTTTCGTGATAATTGGACAATCTCTGTGACCTGAAATGCTTTTTTAAGCTTTTTGATAAAATTCAAAATGGCGGAAAATCTAAGTATACGCAAATTGACGTCATAGGGTGCGTTGGACTCGTCATGATCCAAGGATTCCAACGATGCCTCATTTGTGAAATTTGGACCAAGTAGTCCAAAGTTATTAGGCTTAATGCACGTTGAACTTTGACGTGTTGGTGGCGCTAGAGAGTAAGCTCTTGGGGCATGAATATTCTTGACTTTGGCTTTGGCACTTGGCTGATTACGTGTGCCAAATTTCACAACTTTCTCGCATAGCGTTCATGGGGCTGCCATAGACTTCAATTGCAGCAGAAACGGATCAATAATAATAAGAAAAGCTACTAACACAATGGGTTCCTGCAGCTTCGCTGCTAGGACCCCCAAATATAGCTGCAAGCAGCGATGTGGGGGTCCTAGCAGAATGGCACAATAGGCAAGGCTTGGGCTGCTCAGGAAGGCGTCGTGAGTTCATGCACCAAGTTTGGCATCGATACATCAATGCATCACAGAGATACGGCCAAATGTCCCATTTGCGCGTCGGCATGGAGTTTGATTGGCTGCCGCGGTTACACGGAAGTGAAATAAAAAAATCCACATGATAACTTATGTGCGGCTTAGTCTGAAGATTCTATTTGCCAAGTTCCGTTGAGATTGGACACTCTCAGAGGCCTGAAATGCGTTTTGAAGGTTTTTAATTAAATTCAAAATGGCGGACAATCCAAGATGGCGCACATGACGTCATTAAGTGTGTTGACCTCGTCCCTATCCAGGAATTCTACTGATCCCTCATTTGTGAAATGTGGACCAAGGGGTCCAAAGTTATGAGCAAAAATGCATTTTTGCTACATATAGCGCCACCTATAGGCCGAACGTCACCAAACTTCTTGGGCCTCTTACCTTAGCAGTGTTGAGTCTGTGTCATAAGTTTGACGTCATGATATCAAATGGTTGCCAAGATATGACCTCACTTCCGGTTTGGGGGCGTCAACCTCGAGTTTGATTGGCTTTTATGGAAAAATGGAAGCCTAATTATAAATTCCACATGATAACTTTTGTGCGGCTTCGTCTTAAGAGTCTATGTGCCAAGTTTCGTGAAAATTGGACAATCTCTGTGACCTGAAATGCTTTTTTAAGCTTTTTGATAAAATTCAAAATGGCGGAAAATCTAAGTATACGCAAATTGACGTCATAGGGTGCGTTGGACTCGTCATGATCCAAGGATTCCAATGATGTCTTGTTTGTGAAATTTGGACCAAGTAGTCCAAAGTTATGAAGCTGAATGCACTTTGAACTTTGGCGTGTTGGTGGCGCTAGAGAGTAAGGTCTTGGGTTATGAAATTTCTTGACTTTGGCTTTGGCACTTGGCTGATTACGTGTGCCAAATTTCACAACTTTTTACCATAGCGTTCATGGGGCTGCCATAGACTTCAATTGCAGCGGAAAGTAGAAGAATAAATATAGCTGCAAGCAGCGATGTGGGGGTCCTAGCAGAATGGCACAATAGGGAAGGCTTGGGCTGCTCAGGAAGGCGTCGTGAGTCCATGCACCAAGTTTGGCATCGATACATCAATGCATCGCAGAGATATGGCCAAATGTCCCATTTGCGCGTCGGCATGGAGTTTGATTGGCTGCCGCGGTTACACGGAAGTTAAATAAAAAAATCCACATGATAACTTATGTGCGGCTTGGTCTGAAGATTCTATTTGCCAAGTTCCGTCGAGATTGGACAATCTCAGAGGCCTGAAATGCTTTTTGAAGGTTTTTGATTAAATTCAAAATGGCGGACAATCCAAGATGGCGCTGATGACGTCATAATGTGCATTGACCTCGGCTTCATCCAGGGATTCCATGGGTACCTCATTTGTGACATTTGGACCAAGTGGTCCAAAGATATGGGCAAAAATGCATTTTGGCTACATATAGCGCCACCTATAGGCCGAACGTCACCAAACTTCTTGGGCCTCTTACCTTAGCAGTCTTGAGTCTGTGTTATAAGTTTGACGTCATGATATCAAATGGTTGCCAAGATATGACCTCACTTCCGGTTTGGGGGCGTCAACCTCGAGTTTGATTGGCTTTTATGGAAAAATGGAAGCCTAATTAAAAATTCCACATGATAACTTTTGTGCGGCTTGGTCTTAAGAGTCTATGTGCCAAGTTTCGTGATAATTGGACAATCTATGTGACCTGAAATGCTTTTTTAAGCTTTTTGATAAAATTCAAAATGGCGGAAAATCTAAGCATACGCAAATTGACGTCATAGGGTGCGTTGGACTCGTCATGATCCAAGGATTCCAATGATGTCTTGTTTATGAAATTTGGGCCAAGTATTCAAAAGTTATTAAGCTGAATGCACTTTGAACTTTGGCGTGTTGGTGGCGCTAGAGAGTAAGCTCTTGGGGCATGAAAATTCTTGAGTTTTTTATTGGCACTTGGCTGATTACGTGTGCCAAATTTCACAACTTTCTCGCATTGCGTTCATGGGGCTGCCATAGACTTCAATTGCAGCGGAAACGGATGAATAATAATAATAAATATAGCTGCAAGCAGCGATATGGGGGCCAAGCAGAATGGCACAATAGGGAAGGCTTGGGCTGCTCAGGAAGGCTTCGTGAGTCCATGCACCAAGTTTGGCATCGATACATCAATGCATTGCAGAGATATGGCCAAATGTCCCGTTTGCGTGTCGGCGTAGAGTTTGATTGGCTGCCGCGGGTAAACGGAAGTGTAATAAAAAAATCCACGTAATAAGTTATGTGCGGCTTGGTCTGAAGATTCTATTTGCCAAGTCCTGTGATGATTAGGCAATCTGCGTGGCCTGAAATGCTTTTTTAAGGTTTTCGATTAAATTCAAAATGGCGGTAAATCCAAGATGGCGCTCATGACGTCATGAGGTGCGTTGACCTCGACTATATCGAGGGATTAAAATGATACCTCATTTGTGACATTTGGACCAAGGGCTCCAAAGATATGAGCAAAAATGCATTTTTGCTGCTTATAGCGCCACCTATTGGCCAAACGTCATCAAACTTCTTGGGCCTCTTACCTTAGTGGTCTTGAGTCTGTGTTAGAAGTTTGACGTCATAATATCAAATGGTTGCCAAGA